>NW_010533140.1:0-1690 GCF_000687285.1 Phaethon lepturus
GGCCACCACCGCTGCGAAGCCACCACCGCAGCGGGGCCACCACCGCTGCGAAGCCCCCGGCTTCACACAAACCCTCAGCTGCGCTTCTTGGACGGGGACCGGCAAGTCACATTCCACCTGGCGGCGCGTACGGTTTGCGAACGCCCCTTGGTTTGTGAGGGGGAGTAGTTAATGGTAAATTAGAGATACCGCATTAAAGAGGATTTTTCTGAACGGTGCTCAGCCTCAGAAGAGCAGAGCCTGACACAAACCCGCCGGAGAGAGGAACAAAGAACGGCTATGGCATCGTTTTAGTCAGCCGTGACTCGTTCTAGAAGAGAGGTGGTAGTGCAGGTGTTGCATCCCTGCTTGGCCTGGTGCAAACCGGCCGATCGCTCCTAACGCTTGAACGGAAAAGCGCAGGAAGGCAAAGGGGGGAGTGGAGAGAAGCAGGGGAGAAGGTTTCGTACGGAGAGATCTTCTACAAGAAAACTCCCTTTTTGGAGGGTAGGAGGGATATTAGTTGGTAACAGCAAGAGCACAGATTTTTGCACTCCTATAAATCATTATTACTGGAATGTCCCTGAGGGGATGAGAAGAATGAATCAGTTACACACACACACAATGCCAAACTTTTAGATGGAGGAAGAGAAAAAAAGAGGAGGAAGAGAAGGAGACAAAGACAGGAGAAAGGGAGGGAGAGAGAACAAAAGCAAAAGGAGAAGGAGGAAAAGAAAGAGAAGAATGAGAAGAAGGGAATGAATGAACTTTGGAAGCAATTTATAATTCCTTTCACCTACATCATGAATTGAACATGCAAAAAAAAAAAAAAAAAAAAAAAAAGGGGGGAAGGGAAAATATTCCGCCCAGCATGCAGATTATCATTTGAAAAGATTCTGTTGCTATGTTTTTGTCCCTGGGTGATGAAAATGAAATTGTCTGATGTGTGCGCCGTGTTAGATTTACCTTTGCAGGGTTCACCCACAATCAGTAGAGAGGGGTCATGCCACAATATGTCATCTCACAGCTCCATCACACCAACTCCAATTTATACGAGGAGGTATTATGCATTTCAAAGGAACCCCCTGCGCGTGGCTCTTGTTACTGATCTATATCACAGCTCAGCTGAGGGAAGATTAGTTCTGCTGCAAGGGCAACGAGACTTATTTGTTTATGATTATATTCTCCTTAAAGATGCACTATTCCTTTTTTTAATGTCTGATTTAAAGTGTGCATTAAAGGGGCTGGGGAGGGGGTGGGATGCAAAAGGTGAGAGAATTCTGCACTCTCCCACAAGGAAACCTAATAGTCTTAGTCTCCCATGCATCCTGCTCATTAAAAAAAAAAAAAATCTCCATTTAAATGCAAATTTGAGTTTTAGCTGGGGACTCCCCCAAAAGCTTCTCTTGGAAGCACCAGGGAAATAGGATTCAGGAACCTAAAATGGCTGACAGCAGTCGAACGCCCGCAGAAAACGCTTCCCGTCTAAATACCCTCGTCCTTCTCCCTCCGCAGCCCCATGCCCCCCGGTCCCCGCGCCGCGTCCTCGTACAGCCCGGCTGGCTCAGGCGCAGCGTCACTTATCACCGCTCTCCACCGCGAGATTGTTTTACCGCAGGCAAACACCCCCCCAGCGAGCTAAAACTGATAATATTAGCCTTTCAACTCCTGCTCGCTGTTGCTTTAATCAACGTTTTCCCAGAAAGTCGGC
>NW_010533141.1:0-2180 GCF_000687285.1 Phaethon lepturus
TCGCAGACACAATGTGATTTTATAAACAAGGCGCGTGTCTGTTGGGCTGCTCACGGCAGTGAGACATTTCCTCTTCCACCCTTCACTGAGCAGAGAGTTTTTTGGTGTGGTTTTTTTTGTATTCGTTACTAACTGGATAGCAATACAGTAAATAAATAAATACCAGTTTGTGACTCAAGCTGTGCTAGCCCCGCTTAAGACACAGCATCTAAATGTCTATCACTGCTCCAACAGTCAGGACAGCTTCTTAGTCACAGTGACTAATGCTATCTCTGACCGTAGGATTATTTTTTTCTAATGCATCTGAGCTGTTTATCCCAGGCTAAAACCACCCTGGATCATGAGTGCTACACTCCGGCTACACGCTGCTAATCCCCCAAGGGGAGAGTATTTGAGATGATTCCTCGCGCTAACATCTAACACCAGCGACTGAGGTGTTTTTAGGGAGCTTTACAATTCTCCCCCCCCGGGATACAGCAGGGACAGCCTGTGCAGGATGAATCAATGCCATACGTCAAGCACTGTTTGTATATGTTTCAGTGTATCCAGGCAAAGTCTTTCAACTTTCCATCCTAGAGCCCGAGCAGTACTTTCCTGAATGTCAGCCAGGAAAATTTTGTAGATTTGGCAGCAGGACTGTGGGAAGCCTGGTTGAAGACCAGCCCAGAGTGCTGGAGCAGAGGCTTTATATAAAGAGAGAGAATCCAAACACCTTCCTTTGTTTCACGCTACAAACGAATACAAATGGAGCCCCGAGATTGCAATCAGGCCCCATTGTATAAGCACAGGCCTTTCCATTACTCCATTACAGCTTTTTGGCATGTAGAACTTCATTATTTTTCAGCTGGAAAACTAATTAAAAGGAATTCTTTTTTATTTGTCAGAGTGTTAATGCTTCAGTTCTCGAGTCCTCCACTGGCCTCCAGCCATTTAATCTTGGTCCCTAGGGCAAAGCCTGACAAATTAAGATAAAGCCATTACTTAATGTTCCCCTCCTGAGAGAAAACAAGAAGTATTTCCTGTTCTTATTAATTGAAGTCAACTTCCACGGTAAAATTTCAGTAGGATCAGAGCCTCCGCACCCAGCGTCTCCCTCCGCCTGTGCTCCCTGCTCCGCTGCAGCGGCAGAGGCCGGGAGAGCTGCCAGGCTTCAGCTGGGCTTTCCGCAACGCCCAGAAAATCGCAGGGTAAACGGAACCTTTGCTCAGGTGCTTGGCCTTTGCCATTCGGGACTCACCCTCTCCAGTACCCCCAAGGTATTTTTGCTTTGAGAGGTGTAACGTGTATTGCGGTGCTTTACCTCCAAGGAGAATCCGCAGGGATCCCAGCAATGACAAACAGGTTAGTCAGAGCTGTGGTATGGGCACTGCCCAGTTCAAGCACATTCAAAGCAGCCAAAATCCACCTTTCCCCCCCGTCTCCCCCCGCAACGTGTAGATCACAGAAGTTCACGCACTTGTCAAGCAGCATGTTGATTTAACCGATACCGTTTCTCGGTCCTCCCCAGCTGCGGAGCCTGGTGCAATAGGTAACAAACAGCCTTTCCCATGGCAACGCGATTTAATGCCCTCGCACTAAGGGGGAATGGGAGGGCTGCGGCGAGCAAACCGGCCTGCTGAGCCGCAGCTCGGGAAAGCAGCCAGGATGATGCAAAAAGTTTAGAGGGGAAGCAGGAAAACAAACAGAAAAGAAACACAGCGATGTGCCTGCGGTTGTGAGGGGACAAACAGACAGCAGCATTACTGTGTTCCCCCCGCCCCGTTTGGTGTCCCTGATAGAAACCTCGCGCCTCTTGGCCACCAGAGCTCTGCCCAGCGTTGCTTCGCTCTTCAATGCTCTCTTTATAACATTCTTGCGTTTAATCAAAGCTGACTCCATTGAAACCCTGCTCAATAGCACAAGTTCCCCCAAATATTTTCCTAAAGCCGGCTTGTTTAGGAAAAAACGTGGCCAGCCGAGGAGACAGCTTGCCGAGTGCTGTTGAACTCTGTTGTCCGAGGTTTGTTGCCATGTTTGGCACTGCGGGCAGATATTGCAAAATGCCTGTTGACTCCCTGGCAGCGGCACGCCGGCAAACCCCCCCAGGCTGTGCCACTGCCCGGGGGGATGAATTTGCTCTGTGACCCCCTCCAGGCTTGGGACACCCTGCGTCGCCGGCCACACCGGCGTCACCCCTCGCT
>NW_010533142.1:0-315 GCF_000687285.1 Phaethon lepturus
GTGCCCAGGGTTGCTGGCTCAGGGGTCCTGCTGCCACAGGGAGATGTGCTCCTGGGCTGCAACGGGATGCGGAGAGTCAGTGTCCCCCACGCCAGGGAGGACCCAAGGGGTCTGGGCAGGGCTGGCAGCGGGGCACAGACCTGGCAGAGCCGGGAGCTGGCACCCCCGGGGCTCGGCACCGCCGGGAAGGTGCAGGAAGGCTCCCGGCCACTCACTCACCAAACTGACAGATGTACCGGTTTCGGGTCTTGCAGCGCTGGTCGTTCCAGTTGAAGGCAGATGACACTTGCATCTCCACGCAGTTCCCGAACCTGT
>NW_010533142.1:381-1051 GCF_000687285.1 Phaethon lepturus
CGAACCTGTGCCCCGGCGGGAGGGTGGTGAAGCCGGCCAGCACGGCCGCGCAGAGGTCGGGGGGTCCTCTGGATCCAATGGGCACTTACCCTTGGTTGTCCGGCTGCCCGAAAGCAAAGCTGGTGAAGGAGGACGGCTCGCCCGTGTCCCAGCGGAAGGAAGCCTTGGACGTCTTGTAGGTGAGACCTGGGGGAGTGGGATGCGGGGTGGCACGTCTGCCCGCACCCCAGGCACCCCGTGCCCTGCCCGCCTTCGTCACTCACCAATCCAGAAGTTCCCAGTTTCGAAATCGGTGTCTGTCACCCTGTTACCGGTCTCCAAGCGGCTGAGGTAGAAAGCCAGGATGTCCTGGACCTTCTGGGTTCTGATCTGGGCCAGCATCGCCCCTTTCTCCTGCGGGGAAAAAAAAAAACATCCCCAACCCCAGCCCCACGCCAGGCAGAGGTGCACGGGAGGGCTGTGGGGACGGGCGGCATTTTCCAGCTGCAAAGGGATGCCCGGAGCACCCCCGGGGCTCACCTGGCACTTTATTTTGGCTCCGTAGTAGGTGTCGGCCTCGGGGGACACCATGAAGCAGTCACCGTCTATCCTCACGTCGCAGGCGTGGAAAGGGAACCGAATCTTCGCTGGGGGCACAGGTGGGCGCAGGTGGGTCCCTGTGCCAGCAGAG
>NW_010533143.1:0-212 GCF_000687285.1 Phaethon lepturus
GGCGTGTCCCCAGTGTCCCCCGTGTCCCCAGCCATGTTGCAACTGCGAGGGTTTAATCGCAGGGCGGGCAGGGCCCCTCCGCCCACGGCCGGCGCCCGGAGCCGGTTTAACCGCACGGCAAGACGTCGCTATTGCCGTGGGTTCGGCTGGGCCGTGAACAACGGCCTGGAAACCCGTCTCGCTCTGGGGTCGGGCCGGGCAAGGACGGCGCT
>NW_010533143.1:298-1216 GCF_000687285.1 Phaethon lepturus
TGGGGCCGGGCCGGGAAAGGTGGTCGCTGACAGTGGGATCCTGCCGTGGAGGAACCCAAAATGGGAGTCCGCCGCCATGAGCGCTGCCCCAGAGAGGGGACATGTCCATGGCACCTGTGTCACGGGACATGCACGGGATGTGAACGGCTCTGTGGGACAGCCAGGGTTTCATGGGATACAGCTGCCTCCCAGGGACATCCATGGCTCCCAGGGACATCCATGGTTCCCGGGGACATCCATGGCTCCATGGGACTCTCACAGCTCCATGGACGTGGATGGCTCCCTGGGACATCCACAGGGCCATGAGACACAGATGGCTGTGTGGGACATGTATGACTTCATGGGACAACCATGGCTTTGTAGGACATCCGTGGCTCCAAGGGACACGTATGGCGCCATGGCACACTTATGGGTCCATGAGATATCCATAGGTCCATGGCACACGTATGGCTTCATGGGATGTCTGTGGTGCCATGGGGTATGCACAGCTCCAGGGGACATCCATGGCTCCAGGGGACATCCATAGGGCCATGGGACACGGGTGGCTTCACGGGACATCCATGGGGGACACATGGCTCTGTAGGACACACATGGCTCCCTGGGACACCCACAGCCCCACGGGACACCCACAGCACTCCCAGCAGGGGACAGTGGGGATGGGGGAACCTTCCCCTGCTCGAGACCCCAACGGGAGCGGGTCTGTGGGTGCCAGGGCCAGGGCTGTGGGACCCCTTCTCCTGGCCAGGACCTCCCCGCCCCCCACGGCTGGGGTCCCTCTCTCGAGGACATCCCCTCTCCCCAGGGAGCAGGGGCTGCTGTGCGTGGACTGGCAGTGGGTGTCCCCGGTGCCCCTGCCCTGTCCCCTGTCCCTGTCCTCCAGCTCCTGCGCCTCAGCCGCCACGCTGGCCCCAGTCCTGG
>NW_010533144.1:0-853 GCF_000687285.1 Phaethon lepturus
GCCTGGGGAGATGCTCGCCTGCCGTTTCCTCCTTTTCCTCCTGCCCTGGTGATTTTGCAGAGACATAAACCACCAGTGAGCAGTTCAATAACCGGTACACCAACACCACCCTGCACAGCCTCTCCCAGCAGTGCCACCAGCTTGCTGTGAAGCCTGGCCACCTCCTCTGACAAATTACCATCCCTACAGATTTAGACTGCAGTCCCAATCCTGGTCCCTCCGCAATGCATGAGCCACCTGCACCCCTCAGGACTCTCGGCGGAGCGGGTGGTGGAGGTCTGCTCCAGTCCCTGCAGACACAGGTTTTGGGGGGATGCTGTGTGCCTATCCCCAAAGTCACATCAGCAGCCAGGAAAATCTTATGACATGTGAGAAATACACAGAAATACAACAAAGACGCTTTGCCTTGAGTCAGAGACTCTGATAAATTTTACCCTGACTCTTGCCCGAGTGCAATTGCTGCAGCCGAAGCCGGTATAAATGGCTTTTAGGAGACTCGTCAGGTGTTCAGGGCTTGCGAAAACTGGGACATCCTGACTTGCCTCTGGCTAACTCCTTTGTGAGAGCCCAGCCAAAGTTTCTCCACCTCTAAATTGGGGTGTAATGACACTTCCCCTCTTTCATGAAGCTTCAACTCTTTCTGATCTAGGTAGGAAAATAAATCACGGCGTGGATCATAAAAGTCATCAAAACGGCAACCTGGGGTGAACTGAGCCGCAGATGGAGGGAAGGGCGCGGACGCTCGGAAAATGAGAGGTAGCGAGAAAAACAGATGTCATCTAGAGCTCTTTCCCCTGTAGGGTTAATGTACACCCCCCCCTCCGCCATCCTTTGCTCTTCCCCTCCCTGCCTG
>NW_010533144.1:897-1098 GCF_000687285.1 Phaethon lepturus
CCGGCTGACACAGATCCAGTTTCCTGGGCAGGCAGATTAAAAAAAAAAAAAAAAGAGAGAGAGGGAGAGGAAAAAAATTTGTTTCCCTGACTGAGCTTGGATGTTTTCCTTTCGCTTTGCAAAGTTTTCCCTGCTCAGCCTCCATTCCCTCGCCTCCTCCGGAGCAGGGCGGGACGGCGGCGGCCGGAGCTGGGCTGGAGC
>NW_010533145.1:0-2353 GCF_000687285.1 Phaethon lepturus
GGTTTTAAAAACATCTGTGTTTATAATAGCGTTGGGCCTGAGTTCACTCTGATCCTAAATAGTTTAATAGCCCGGGAGCCCACAAAGTGCACGCCCACGCCTCCAGCTCGCAGCAGCCTCTGCAAGGCGTTCAGAGCCGGACGTCCCCCCAGAGCTCAGTGCTGCGGCGTGAAGAAACTGGCAAAACAAGCAAACTTATTTCTTTTATTGTTTATTTTTATTAGAATTAATTTTTAACTAACCCGAAGTACTCAGAGTAGTCTTTTTTTTTTTTTTTTCCTAATGCAAAACCTCTCAAGTCTTTGCTTGCTTTCCCATCATCCAGGTTTTCCTTATGTGTATAGTAACTCCAGCGGCCGCCCAGCACCTCCTTTCCTTCTTTCCGAAGTGACTTCTGTCACCCTGAACCCAGAGTGCCTGGGCTGGGGCCAACCTCTCTCCTCCCCTTTGATATTTCAGCTGATCATAAAGCTAATGGGATGATAATGTCAAGGCAGAGGCCGCTACGGAGATGACATTACAATTGCGATGTCAAACTGAGGAAGGTGACAGTACCTGAATGTCAAAAGAATGGTTAAAAAAATGCCAGTGGAAAGCTGCAAATACCATCTTATCATGTCAAGATAATGTCAAAGCTACTCCAGTCCTGTTTTATGAACATCCCAATTTGATACCAAAATAAAGGTGCAGAGGTGTCAGCTCAAATTAATGAGGACAACCTGAAGCCGGGAATTAAGATGAAAGGGGAGTGTGGGAAAGAGAGAGAAAATAAAGAGTAAGTTAAAAAATATTGATCTAAAGTAACTGTAATTGAAATATGACTTAAAGAAGTTAAGACTACTCTGCGTGACCGGGCTGGCTCAGGCACCCCTGGGGAGCAGGGTGACATGTCTGAACCCCGCACGGCATCTGGTGCCCTGGTCCTGCCGGGAGGTGGGAGCCAGGGAAGGAGCAAAGGTACGTGGTGCAAAATCAGAGGGGAAGGGGACTGGGGAGGGCACTGGGGACAGGGGGCAAGGCAGGCACCACAGGCCATGGACGTGTCCAAAGGAAGCCACTCACATCCCTGCACAGGACTGTGATATGCCGGGTTGGGGCTGGGAGAAATGTTTTAGGCTTACATTTAAACCAGAACCAAGAGTTGTCATGAAAGTGGAAAAGCCTAAAGGGAACAGATTTTAAACCAGAAAAGCAATGCATAGCAAACGTAACGCCTTTTCTTTTGAAGTGGTCTCTTGTTAAATTTCACTAAACATCCGTCGATCTTTGGAGCTGCATCCTGACTTCTCTTCCTTGATGCTACAAGCTCCAGAGGTCCTCCACAAGTTGGGTGTAAGGAAGTGAACGCGTGTTTGCAAATGTAGGCACAAAGCAAGGTTCTGATTGCTGAGGAAGCAAGTGCTAATGATCGTGCTTTAGACTAATTACAGCCTACAAGGACTGCAGGGGTGGAAACTCATTCATTTTTTGGTTGGTGTTGGTCTTTGTGTCTCTTCCAGTGTTGTCAAGGATCACACTTCGTGTTCTCATGTAGGTACTCCAACCTGCCTAAGTTCCTCACGGTTTCGTTTTGTTTTGAGTTTCCTAAAAATACCCAGGAAACAACTAAAGTGAAATTAGAAGGGAAAAATTCATCCTCCCCTCCCCTGCAGAGCGGAGCTGGGAGTGTGAACGAGACACAGGGAGCTTCAACATGAGCGGCAGCGGCTTCCCCAGAGACTGAAAACTCACATTACCGCAGGTGAAACATTGTCCCCAGCCCCCAAAAATGACCTAGAGCCACCAGTCCCTGGGAAAGAAACTGTTTTGTGGGGTTATTGCTCCCTACAGGCTCTGTGGGTTTGCTACATGAGCTGATGGAGCCGCATCGCACGGGCGCTACTTGCCTGCTCCTCCCGGCGCAGGCTCGGTCTGCGTTTGGTGGCCGCCAGCAGGTATGCGGTGGTCACGGCTTGTGGCCCCAGCCCCCCGCCGTGGCGGGAGCCGAAAGGCTCCTCTGCCCATGGGCTGAGCCACTGTCCCCAACCTGGGAATTTCCGTCCCGGCGTGGAGGTGAAGTTGCCCTCCCCGGGAGGCTGGTGGGCTGGGTGGGCATCTGACAAATGCAGAAGAAAAACTGATTTCTGGAGGAGCAAAGGACAAAACCAAACCAAAACAAACCAAAACAAAAACCAAACAAAAACAAAGGAAACCCCAAAGGTTGCCCGCGCATCCGGAAGACCGTGGTACATAATCCTCTAGGAACGGTTCCTGCAGTCTTCCAACGTCAGCTGGCAAGTATTCACATTTACAGATCAATATGACGTGAAATATAAACGGACTGTTAATGAGGACCTGTTGGGAAGTAGGGAGG
>NW_010533145.1:2417-2936 GCF_000687285.1 Phaethon lepturus
AGACACAGTTGTGTGTCTCTACTGGAGAAAATGCTAAAGGAGGGGTCCCGAGACCAGCTATGGCATTATTTTGTCCCTAGCAGAGGCGCTGGCTTGGCTCTGCTCCCCACGACATGCATTTTTCTATATTTCTTCCAGACCAGCCTCCATATTTACCACAACCAGATGAACCAAATCCTGTGGTTCCCTTCTCGCAGGACAATGTTCTGCAGAAGATCCTTCCCAGGTGAGAATAACCCAGAGCGGAGGAGATGGCGCCTGCTCTGCTCTAGCTCAGACCCGTTTTTAGCGAACAGCTTTCTTCAAACGGGAGCTCCTTAGCAGTACCCGAGCTCCTGCATCGCCCCGGCGCGGCGAGACCGTCGCGATCGCGGTGGGCTCTGCAGAGCTGGTGCCCGGGAGTACCGCCGACGGCCCCCTCCGAAAGCGTGCTCATGCTGGGGCTGAAATCCTGCCGCCACCGAGGGCGAGAGCAAAGCGCACGGGTGTGTTTTGGTTGCTTTTTAATTTCTCTAATAG
>NW_010533146.1:0-3000 GCF_000687285.1 Phaethon lepturus
TGTGCTGCCGGGCTGCGGCCGCGGGCACCCCACGCGAGCAGCGATGCCGTTGCGTTGCAGCAAGAGGTGGACGCCGGGGTGGATTTTGCAGGGAGGAAGGGCCGGCGGGACCCGTGTGCCACAGGGATGAAGCCCAACGGCCACGAAGCATTTGTTACATCTGCTTAAAGTTAATGGGGTATCGAGGGTTATGGAGATGAGCGGAGTGGGGAAAGGGCTCGGGTTTGCGGAGTGAGAGACGTTAATAGCGTCACGCTTGCTCTACAGGCAAGCATTTCTGTAAGGGGCTTGGATTGACTATTGGGCCTCTGGGAACCTTAGAAATTTTCCAAGTAATTTTGATTTATCTCAGCCATTAGGGGAGAGAATTTAACATGCAATTATTTTCTGCACCTTGGGAGGGGATGTGAACTACTTGTGTTATCATTTTCTTTAGCAAATGGTTCCCTCTTCCCTCCCCAGCCCCAGACAAGGGGTCAGACCAAGCTCGCTCGGCGCTCCTGGTTTTAACAGAGCAGCTATAATGCATAAAACAGATTTCCAGCTGCAGATGAGCAGGTGCTGGCAATAACGAGAGTGGGATGTGGTGCGGGGCTCGGGGGAGCCGAGAGGAATTGGGCAGCAGGTTTGCTGGAGCCGGGCCGGCCGCTGCTTTGCGGTTACGTGTGCTGGTGGGGTGCGGTTGTAATGATACCGCAGAAGCAGATGAGAGAGCCGGAGACATCACTGGGTGGAGGCTTTCGGAGAGTATTTGATGCTCTTTTGCCTTCGCCTTGTTCCCGTGCACGTGAACACCAAGTAACTTTTACAAATAATTTTTTTATAGTTTTTGATACGTCTGTTGTGCGCCTGCGCTTGGCACTGTCTCTCTGCCCCTTCTCCTACGCTTTAGAGATGGGAGCTGGCAAATTTTTATAAACTTTTTTTGTAATTTCATCCTTTACAAGTTTAAGCTTAAGGAAGAAACCGCGGAGCCCCCGGCACGGGACTCGCGTTGCTGTGAGAGCCCAGAGATCCCTCCCACGGCCGCCGGCAGATCCAGGTCCCTTCTCGGTGAGGCAGAGTCTTGTTGCGAGAATTTGATGGGGAAATGGATGGGCAAAAGATCAAGGAGGATTTTGGAGCTGTAAATGATTTTCCTTCCACCATCTTCAGCTGAGGGAGGCTCCAGAATCCCACAAGTGTGTTTGCTCCGGCATGGAGAAAGGAGACGCGGGATGCTGCCTGCGAGAGCGTGCCTGCGTCGGGGGGTACCAGCTCCCTCCAGCCCCCTTGTGCTCCTGGCCCCCCAGCCCGTCTCTGCCCCGCTGGCGTGCTGGAGCTGCCCCGAGCCACGGTGCCGGGCTGGACGGGGAGGTTTGCCGCTGAATCGAGAGCAAAGTGGGTCTCGGGCTGCCCGAGAGGGGCTGCACGGGCTCCTCGCACAGAGGCTTTGCTGGGGGGGCTCTGAACAGCCCCAGCTCAGCAGCCTGGCTGAGCGTGTTTAACCTCCGGCGTTGGAGAGCTGTAGGAGGAGAGAGGCATGGCTAAAGCCAGGCCTAGATGGAGAGGAGGAGAGGGGCTCTAAAGCAGGGGTGGAAAGCTACAGAGCTCTCTAGACTTTGGTTTGAGTTTGGGAGCTAAAGTGGTGCAATAAAGAGGGTTTTCTTGAGCACAGAGCAAATAGTGTATTCGCCTGTGTACTGCTTGCGAGTGCAATAAAGCTGAGCTAATGCAAACAGTTTTCATTAAGAAATAATCAAAAATAAAAAGCCATTTCACATGCTGATAAGAAGCCAGTTGGTTTTTATGTTTCACCAGCAGTTTAAGCCATACTGAAAGCCATTTATCTTTTTCCAGTGCTGGCTGCAGAGGATATGAAAAATGCAGCAGGCTGCACATATGTAATTAAACTTTTGGCAGAATCTTTGCCCTGCAGCTTTACTAAGAAATTCAATAATGATAAATTGAGTAGAATAGAGAGAGGACTTTCTGTGAACAAGATTTAAAATAATGTATGTGGCACAGATAATTATTTGCCACCTAATTGTCTTGGCAAGGTTCTTGTGAGTACCCTTGTCTGATTGTGTCAGCTATTCTTTAAAAACCACCCCTTGTTCTGCTCTTATTGCTACTCCAATCTGCTATTGAGGCTTTCTTGATTTCCAGCCAAGTCTGTCTTTAGCCATAATTATTGTTTTGTTCCCCTTAGCCTGCGCAAGATGCAGCGTTTCAAGCTGGGAGCGCTTTGGGTGCTGCGTTTTGTACGACAGCCGCACAAGTCCCCTCCCATGCTGTATCCAACACCGTGAGCGGGTATCATCAGTCCACTGTAATTATCTTTTGGGTTTTTTTTTTTCCCCACACAGGAATTGGAAGCAAAAAACACATGGCTTGACCCATGTGCGGTTTGTAGTCTCGCTACAAACTGACACTACTGGGGAAATTATGCTGGGGTTGTCTCCCTGGTTTTGGTGTTGCTGCCTTTATCCTCTACTGATGCACCGATAATCTGTATGAGAGGCAATTTCGTGTTCAAATTGTCCATCTAAGCCACTCTCTGTGCTTCCCTTATAAAAGCTTCATCTATCCTGTTCATTTCCCACAGATTTCCCCCGTTTGCCGCTGGCGGGAGCAGAGCTCCTTGTCCCCACGGGCACCGTGGCATCGCCCTGTCCTCGGAGGCGCTTCAGATAGGCTGGTAAAAAGTCTAATTTTCATCAACAGTGTTTTCAGTAGTAGCAAGCAGACTCTTTCGGAGGAAAATACATTTTTAAAAAAGATGTTTAATACAAGTGACCCCTGTGTGCTGGGGCCGAACGGATAACCTGCGGGCTGGCGGGCTCATGGTAAGCGACGGAGCCAGCCTGGGCATTTGCTGTCATCAGAGCGAGCCCTGAAGTGGATCTTTTCGGGAAATTTCATAACGGGAGAAACCGCTGCGGCAGCGCCGCGGTACCTCGCAGCAGGATGGGAATAGCTGAAACTTCCCGAGTTACGCGACGCAAGAGGGCGGATGCG
>NW_010533147.1:0-240 GCF_000687285.1 Phaethon lepturus
AAGGGTGCAGGCTGGCCGGGGGAAGCCCTTTGGCACAGCCCAGGGACAGATAGCGGACGGCCGGACACGCACGGCACGGCCTTTCTCACACCTCCGCGCTCCCTCCTGAGTAAACAGGCCCCTCCGGTCTCTTTCTGGGAACGGCACTCACCGCCCTCAAGCCCGACCCCGTACCGTGATGCTGAGTCCTGTAGTGGCACGGGCAGCCTGGGGGCTGTGGTGAGGGGATCCCCATGGATG
>NW_010533148.1:0-14432 GCF_000687285.1 Phaethon lepturus
ACGAGAGGAAATGGCCTCAAGTTGTACCAGGAGGTATTAGGGGTATTTAGACTGGGTATTAGGAAAAATTTCTTCACCGAGAGCGTGGTGAAGCATTGGAACAGGCTGCCCAGGAAGGCGGTGGAGTCACCATCTCTGGAAGTATTCAAAAAATGTGTGGATGTGGTGCTTTGGAACGTGGTTTAGGGGTATGATGGCATTTGGTTAATGGTTGGACTTGATGATCTTGAAGGTCCTTTTCAACCTTAGTGATTCTGTGATGCTGTGAATTTGGGTAAAAGTAACAATTGCAGTGTTAAAAAGCCATATTTATGACATGTAGAACTTATTAGTATGTCTATGGTGCTATGTAAAAGACTCCCAAGGGTCTAAACCTTTGCTTAAGGTCAAATGGTACCCGCTGACTTCATACTTCGTAATATTTGGCTCTTGGTTCCTCTAGGTCCTGTCTGGTGGCCCTGAGACATAATTACAACAGTTATTTTTCTACAAGTTTCCCAATTGTTCAGGGCATCTCAAACAACATATGATGTGCAATTCCCCTAAGGATCACTTCTGTCGGATGAAATCTGGGTTGTGCATTGCCTCCTCTGAGAGAAAGAAGAGGTTGTGAGTTTGGCTGGACGTGGGATAGCATTACAGGACTGTGTAACTTAGAGTCCAACTCAGTGAGGCCTTGTCTGTGCTTGCTTTGAAAGTGGCCTCTCAAATTATTCCCTGAGCTACACCGAAGTATTGCCCGGGAAAAAGTCACCGGAGCTGCAGGAGAGAGCCAGCAGCGAGCAAGCAGGGCCGGCACAGACGAGGGGTTAGCGCGGGAGCTTGTTCTCTTGTCCTCTTTCAGTTAACTGCCGAGATGTACCAGTTGCGAATTTTGCCCTTCGGGCTCACCTAAACAAATGGGGACATTGCAGGCAATAAAAAATTCTCCCATGTAGGGACTGTAAAACAGAACCTAAATTGTTTTTAACCACATTCTGTGCTGCCTTGGGGAATTTTCAGTGAAATGTACCAAAAAATATGATTACAGTGCTGCTGGCATTCACAGTAGAGACTGTTGACATTATAAGGGTAAAATAAACTGAAAAAGTTCCTGGCAGATGGAGAACAAGATTATTTCTCACACAGACAAGATTTGTTTCTTTGTTATAAACAACTTTTTTGTGTCAGAGGGTTTATATGCTGTGTGTAGTATGATTTGATGCTGAGATTGCTATTTCCCAATTGTTCATTTAAATAACTTTTTCTTCAATTTTGCTTGTAGTCTTCCAAATTAATAAGATATTGAGTAAGGTTTCACAATTTCTTTTTTTAATAACTTCCTTCCAGTAATGGTAGCTCCTATCAGTTCTTCAGGATCAAATGCTGCTGACAAGATGTGGTTGCAATTCAAACAGTACAAAACCCCTCTAGCAAAATTTGGATGAGAGTTAGTCCATTTATTTAATCGAGGACAGGAATCCAGTGTTTCAGAGAGTTTCCCTTTGATAACTAAGATAAATGAGATGAATTTTTCAGAGCTATTACTTCATACTGTCTACAGATTCAGGCAAACATTGCTATATTGATAACACTTCACTCTGTGTTGACAAGAATTACAGCATTTTATAAATTGAGATCTGAGATTCTGTGCAGTCAGTGTCCATAATCAGGGCCACAGGAATGTGCTTACTAGACCAGATTCAACCTTCTTGACTTTAGACTCAGGTACCAAACCGAGTTAATTAAGTTACGGTTGTCTTAGTCTCTCTTTATAGCCGAAAGTGACAGAGGCACTTGTAGAGGTCAGTTCAGATCTTAGGCTGTCTAGATCTTTCAGACATGCTTATCTTTTTCCATTGACTAAGTAGGGAACTTGAATCCAGTACATTCTTTAAATCAGATGTGTGATTCCCAGTGTTAGGCGGGATGAATCTAGGCCATGGCATCTATGATGGTATTCATCTCAGTTAATTATAATTGTCCAAATGTGAAGTACATTGTATAACCATCTAGGCACTTCCTGTATTTAACTGCAAAAGGTATGTACTGGTATTGACTCATCCCATACTAACACATAAGACAGACGAGCAAGATGGAATATCACCTCAGGGTAATTCCTTCATTGAATGTAGAGACAGTATGAGGCTACATCTATACTAGTGATGTATTGGGGTGTGGGCCTAAAAATTGGATTAAAATTGTCCATTGTGTTACACTGTTAGCAAGGCCACTTGCATAGTTTTGTCCTTGGCCAGCTAGCACTCTCCCTGATCTTGCCTGAGCACAGTTTGGGGCTCATCCCAGCTGGGGACATTCCCAGTAGGCAGTGTGGACACCTCCTATTTAAGTGGTAGGTAGTTTTGGAAAGGAAAAATAACTTAGGTATATCTACAAGCCAGACTGTGCTGGCCAGCTTTAGGGACAGAGAGCAGGTCCTGGACAGCTCGCTCTCTTGATATAGGTTAGCTAAATGATTAGCTTAGAGAAGATGCTCTAGTTTAGATAAGATAAAATGGCTTATCTTAGGTAAGATAAATGTCACCCTTATTTTTAAAACAGTTCAGGGGTAGGTACATTTTCAGATGGTTAGTTTAAAATAAATAATGGAAATGAAATATAAATCTAATGCTAACATGCATAATTATTCTTTTAATAGATTTTTCACATATAAATGCAGCTTTACCATTTTCATATTCATCATTTTTCTTTTGGGATAAGTAGCAGAAATATTTTTGTTTCCATACAAAGGTTAGTAAGTCACAAAAGAACATCCATTATAATAAAAAAAGGCATTACATACTCCATTTCATCAGAGGAAACTGCCTGAGACTTCACTTACACTAGGCATCATTATTTGTTATGAATTGTGTATTTGATGAAAAATAAGCAACTAGAATATTTTCAAGTGAACAAAAACACAAGATGTATGAATTCTGCTCTTGTACAAACATAATCATTCAATATTGACTAGGTACAACATGTTCATCTTCAAGACTTAGGGTAAAATTCAACCTGAAAGGATGCCTCTGCACAGCAAGCAAAGGAAGTAGCATTGCAGGACACTTTGGAGACTCTTAACATTTGCTTACCTCTTCCAGACCCCGCACAAAGGAAGATTCCTGGGGGTAGCTTTGTAAATGGTGCTTACCTACTCGTAGCCAAGATGCACAAGTTTGTCTGCCATGCTGGGTTCACAGAAAAATAGACCCAATCTGGGAAACGATAGCTGTGGACAGACTTTCAAAGGTTCTCACCACAGGCAGCTCCCATTTACTTAAAAAAGAGCTGAAGACACTCAGAGAACCAGGCTGTGACTAACTGATGAAGTCATCATTTTGACTTCTTATCGGAATACAAACAGTGAGAGGCATATAAAATGCTGAACAGCAGTGAGGTCACAGGGATAAAAGATGCAATCTGCAGAGAATCTGTGTCTCCCTGCTCACAGTTTAACAAAGCAATATAACTCTGACCTAGGCCCTCCTAATACCAAAGTATAGAAAGACTGGAATTTGATCCATACATACAAACCCTTTATTGCATGTGATTTCATAGGCTACTCTATGCATTGTCTGGGGTATTACACAGGATAGGTCACCACTAAACTGGTGTGGACATAAGGCATATCCAACTTGATTTACTACTTAGCGTCATCTGCATGGTAGGAAACATACCTATGCCATGTGTATCTAATCCCAGATTCCATAACCAGCCTATGTGTTCCCTAGGAATTTGTGAGTGCTGCTGGAGGTGGAAGCAGTTAGGTGTAGAAGCTGAATGATATTCGTCACAGATCATGATGCAGGTGCTTGTGCAGCAGGTTGCATGCTGTTTCTTTGGGTTGTGCCAATGCAAATCTATGTTTCCTTCTTCTCAGGTGTGCTGCAGTGTCTATGGATATTCTTGTAAAGGAATACTTTGCTAGCACAGATCAATGTAATAATAACCTCTAACACATAAAGGTTGTCAACAAAGACAAAAAGGATAATCTACTCATGATCACTGTAGCTAGGAAAAGAACCTTTCATCTGCAACACAGAATACAATTCAGATAAGACACTAGGTAAATCTTCCTAAAAATACCCTAACATAAGTACCAAATGTGATAATGTATTATTCTTGGTCTTACTCACAGAACAAGCTAAGCAAGCCTCAATCACAGTTTGACAGTACATTTTTTTTTTGTTTCCAGTGCTTTTATTATAAACACTATTATCATGTGGATTTGTTTCATTAAATGTATTCAGCTAAATTTGTATGAGGCTGTACACTTGATCTGATCTCCATGTAATCAATTTGTTTGGGATTGGAAAATTGCAGAGGATCTGTGGAGGGGCCACAGAGATCTTCTTTATAAGGTAGTTCTAGAGAATATAGGCACACACTCTTCATGAGAAGACTTGGTCATGGGACAAGAGGCAAAGAGCTTCATGAAAAAATCTGTCTAGACAGAACGAAGCGATTCTATACTATGAAGATAATAATTGGAAGAAGTTGCCCAGAGAAGCTGTGGAATTTTTATCACTGGAGATATTCAAGACTTGGCCTGATAGGCCTCATCTAATGGCCTCCTTTCAACAGCAGGTTGGACCAGATGGTCTCTAGAAGTCCCTTCCAGTCTAGATTTTTTTCTGATTCTATGATTTGGTGATAGCTATGAACTGCAAGACTACAGATAATTATGCTCTTCAATTTCACTGTTGTGTATATGCATTTACTATCTCTTGATAACTTGTACTTTTGTTCAAACCATTACTGGTCTCTGTTAGGTTTTGTGAGAAGGTAATTAATAAAACTTAGATTTGAGTGAGTATTTGCAATCCATATAGTGGACCAATTTCTACAACCAAATATCCTTAACAATGAGAAAATAAAACTGAAGTTGAGAAAAAATTCATAGCTGTAGCTGAGGCCAGAATCCAGTATATTCTTTTAAACAGGAAAGACTTTCTCTTTGCACAATTTACCTGCCCCTTGCCTTTTTGTGGTTGGTTGGTTGGTTGGTTTGTTTTAAAGCAGAGGCAGTACATTTAAATTGACACAGGTGGCCTGAGTTTTATATTCACTGCAGTTTTACAGCATTTCTGCAGTATAGAAATTCACACAGAAAGTTAATTTAACCAAAGGACATCCAGAGGCAAACCTACACGAGTGGTAACTCAGAGGACACAGAGGCTGATCCAAATTACATCAGAAACCTTCTTGGCTGGACTAGATGAAAACAAAGATAGTTTGGTGTTACTGGCTGCCCTTTCTCCCACACAAGTTTGCTGACGAAACGTTAGCCAGGGCTAGATTCCTGCGTTCTGTTATTCCCTTTCACAAGAAATGGGGATGGTTGTCTGTGTTCTTGTGGTGATGGATTGCCTCTTGAGAGGAGGAGATATTGGTAAGAATTCTGCCTTAATTCTGAAATAGTGCTCCCTCTTGTTGGATATTATGCAGGAGAACTGTGCAGTATTCCTCATCTTCTGTTACGTTTTAAAAAGAGTGTGTGATCCATTCTTGAGGAACTATAAAGAGAAGTCCTCCGAATTCGAAGTGGCAAATAAATGACTGACTGACACTCAGGTACCTAAAAATCTCACTAACAATGTAATGAATTCATCCTTCTAAGCAGTTAGCTTTTTTTACTGACTAAGCAAGGAATTAAATCTCATGCAAAAGCCAGGCCTCTACCTTTTATAAGCATACAAAAGTTGTGTACAATGTGTACACAAGTGCATAGATCCACAAGCTCCTATGGGCCTAAGACACAGTTCAGAAAAGGCAATGCAGACCTGTGTGACACAGAAGGACCCAAAGGCAAACACATCATGGATTTTCAAGGATCCAATTGCCATCAAAATAACAAGTAATACTACGCAATCCCTCTCCTTCCTTCCAAAGAGATACTGTACCATCCCTTACCTCAGAGGATGGAGCATCTAGAATCACCCATGTGCCCTGAGAAGCACTTGCATTTTTTTTAGGTATCAACCAAATAAAACAAAAAATAAAGATTAGATGAGGTCCTGGTGATATAAAAGCTAGGTAAGCATTTTCTTGCCTGGTGATATAAATGAAGCAGCAGAAGCTTATATTTATATTTTTGTTACTGCTGTTCACACATTCATAGCAAATCTGACTCCCATCTCTCCTCCTCGAAAAGTGTGTGCTTTGAGTATGATCTTTGACTAGAATTTTCAAAGGTCCCTATTTTATACAGTGAAACCTTCCTCCAAGAGAACCCCTCTTGATTTTAATGCGTTTTCTTGACAAATGACTCTGCATTACATATACTAGGGATTGGCAACTTCTGAATTAATACTTATGTGTTTATTTCACCATTGGGTATCAAATATATAAGACAGAATTTATGCAATTTATGTATCAATGTCCATTGATACTGTTTTCAGAAAAGGTGATAGATGAGGTAAGAGGTAGGAAAAAACAAAGGTGGAAGTTACAGCCTTCAGGAGACTTTCAAAACTTTCTCAGTTATTAAAAAAGGAAAGAGTCTGGCACAAACAGTTTTCTGGATGACCACATTTTCCAGTCTTGAAAGGACATCTTGTTTTCTAGAAATGGACATTTTCGCTGTAAAGTTCACTACTTTTGAAATAGTGTTACTTTAAATGCTCTATATGTGGTCTGGGAATGGAGGACCAGCTTGAGTTTTGTGAACTTTCTACTATCTTCCCTCTATGACGAAAAAAAGGATTCCACGCATTTTGTGTAGTACTTAAAATTCAGTTTGGAACCATTATTGTACTTTTGACTTGTTAATAAAATGTGTTCAACTCTTATCTTTCCTGCCACTTGTTAAAAATCCATTTACATGGGATCAGATATAACAAAAAGGTAATTTTTTACTTTTATTCTATTTTGTAGTTATTTCCCATTTGGAATTACCTCAAGCACTGTCCTCAGAATAATAATACTCTGGAGGCAAGTAAATCTAACTAGGCTTTAAAAAGCTCCTTGATTTTTCCCCACACACTCACATATATCTATATAAAATTTTATGCCGAGTGTGTTTAAATTAGATATACCAATTATAACACCTTGTTCGCACAATATGTTCATGAAAAATCCCCATGCTGAAACTCCCACATTAATGCTGAAACCTCAGCACACGAAATTTGGAAGTGATTTTACTGCTGAAATTGTCACTGGTTTCTAGATGTGCCGTACGCCTGGCAATGCTGGGTCAAAGGCACAGGGCTCCGCAGTGTGTTCTGACCAAACGTGTTCAGCATGCCAGAATGGGGTCCAGCAAGACAGTCAGGACCAGATGAGGTTCTGCTTTGTAGCTCTTCACTGTGTAATCCTAATGGGTATCATCAAGATGAAAAAAGGAGAAAAAGAAAAGAATTATTTAAAAAGGAAAGAAATATCTAGATGGTTCTTAATGCCTCTATTGAAGCCTTTGATTTTTCAGTTCTGCTCCTGGTTTACAAGGTGCTCCTATACATGTGAAAACACTTAGGTCCGACAGGTAGAAAGCCTCCAAATCCTACCTCTTCCATCTCCTCCTCTACTGATAGACAAAATATCTCTTCTGAGATACCACTCAACATAGCTTTTGGAGCCAGGTGCCTGAAAAATCAATTGCCAGTGTTTGACCTGCTATTGTCCCTGGTCTCCATTAAAGGCAGTAGTGAGCTATGTGCTTTGGTTCCACTTCCCAAGACTGCCAAGGAAAAAAAAACAAAAAAGAAGAAAAACTCCTTCACACTGAAAAGTACAACTGGGTCATGAAGTGTGAGTACAGTTTTGCTTCTCACTGAATAAAGGAGTTGTTAATAGGTCTGCCAAAATGATGTTTGCATTGCCAGGACTGTGAGATTCCTCAGTATTAACAGGAGTAAGGTCAAAACTGTCTTCTGAATGAATAATGACTGTATCTGAATGGCCTGGACTTCCCCTAGAAATAGCTTGCTTTCAAATACTAAGCTGCTTCACCAGGAAGGAGATCTGAGGAGAGCAAATGGAGACAAAGGGAAAGAAAAAAGATGAAATCCCTGAAAAACAGTACCAATAAAGCACCACCAAGCTAGCTGCATGCAGGGAGACAGGACTTCTGACTGTTTCAGACTGCCTTGCTAATATTTTTCCTACTATGGACAAGATACTTTGAATGCTTGTTAAAAAGAAAATAATTTCCAGGAAATGATGTTACAGAAATTCTACCCTAGCAATTCCACATGCTGATCTATTTACTTAGAAAAAAACGGAGAGGGTTCGTAAGGAATATTAAACATGACTTTTTCCAAGATGCTCTAGTTAAACGGCCAAATTTACTTGCAAATGTACATCACTTCAAATAGACTTACCCAGTGAAAAGAAACTTCAGTCAGATTCTAAAGCTGCACGTACAGGTGCACAAAGACGGAATACAGTGGAAGTTATTAATTCCACTGTAGGCATGGTAGGAAGGAGAGAGCACTGAAGAAGCATTTGACTGGAATGACTGTACATCATGAGCTAGGGGGCATGAAATTAAATAATCAGGTGGCAGACTCACAAGTAGAAAAAGAAATATTTTTTCATATAGTGCATCATTAAATATATCTCTGCTATCGCAAGCAGTAAATGCTAGAATACACACAGATTTGAAAAAAGATTTAACAAACACATGCAAGAAAAAATCCATCAAGAACTACTAGACAAAGATACACCATGTTGGACACTGGAAGTTCCCAAATCCCCGGAGAGTCACTATAACTCAAGTCTGAAATATCACTGGAGAATGAAATATCACTATGTGCCTTCCCTGTTCTTATGCCAGTCCCTAAACATCTTTTACTGGCCACTGTCAGAGACTAGATATTGAACAGGAGGACCTTTGCTTTGAGCCAGTACAGCTGTTGTTATATTCTGAGTGTGCACGTTCTTCCTCAGTAAGCTTCATAATAAATGTCTAAGTACAATGTTGGCATTATTTTTTTTACCAGAAATATAGACAGTGAAACCGTATCAATCACTGGTCACAAGAAACTGCCAAGTGACTGTCAGTGCTTTGGTTCTACTTTCAGGTGACATTGATACCGATGTAATTAGAGCTAGATGGGAGACATGGGTTACCAAAAGCTATCATGAATCCCAATCCCGGGGTTTCTGGGGCTAAGGGCTGCAGAAGGCTTTCCTCTGATGTTAGGGACCATCATCTTGAATACTAAGCAACATCATACTTAAAGAGCAGTAATTTTAGAGTAGAGGTCTGAAAGGACTTACATTTGGACATGGTACACTTGGGACACCAAAGTAAAAGTCTCTCAGGACAGTCCACTGCCATTACAAAGAAGATATGCAGGTACTCCACATCATTTTGTTACTGACAATGGATAAAATAATCTTGTGGAATTAAGACATGCCCAGTAAAAAAAAAGAAGTACTAAATACAAGAAAGCTCATTAGAGGCACTGCTGGAGCTGTTAAGGATTTAAAGATTTTTTTTTAAAGAACAGTAATCTTACAGGGCATGCACACACATTTTCAAGTTTTGGGAATATATTCAGTACTTACATAAAATTGGCCTGATTTTAAAAGGGATCTGTGGTCGTTCTGCAACCTGTAAAAATCAGGGCACTTTGAAAAACTCTGTATATTTGACAAGTTTATTGCTTGTGGGTGTATGTGTACAGCTGCATTCACATATGTGTATATGACAAAGGTATTTGCAGGATCCAGATTTTTATGATTCTGAAACAGTTTGCACATATATGTGTTTCTGTGTAGATCCAAAATCACATAGGCTGCTGGTATTAGAGAGCAAATATATATATTATGTTTTTATGGTCGGGCTGGAAAGCAGACCCAAAATATACATTTAGGATATGATAATCAGATGCCTAGAACAGAAAAATATGCATCTGCAAGTACACTCAGGAGGTGTTCATATCCTTAACTCTTTTCAAATAACATAAAAACCACTGCAAAAAGAAGAGCTTGTCCTGACATTTTGATCAGAGCTTTTTTGCCCTGGACATAATTGCTTATACTACTGCCTAGACGGTACCTCATCCTCCCAGAACTCGCATGTTATTTTTAGTGCAGAATGGAATGTAGCACATTGCAAACGTTTTAACTACCTCAAGGCAGTGGTGGTATAACCAAAAAATTATCTGATTCAGAGTCTTTTTTGTATGTTTTAAAAGAGAAATATTAAGATTATTTTTAATTTTTTTTCCTCTTCTTTAAAATCTGTGTGAAATATTTTAAACACGACTGAAGTACACACATTTCTTTTCAGAAGGATGTGGTCAATACAAATGACAATTAGCCTCTGTTAGGAGTTGAAGTATACCTTTTCTACAAGCTCCTTGCATGAGTCTGTGCTCCCCCATCCTAGTTTTTAACCTGAAGTCTGGAAATCTCTGACCTGTAAGTAAAAAAGTAATTGCTGTTGGCTTCCATATATAACAGCTGCACTTCTACAGACTGTCCAGTTCCACGCATAGGGGCATAATAAGAACCTGATGTGACTTAGAATTTTTAATTACTTCTCCAGTAAAAGTTGCACCCTCACACAACATTAATTTCTGTCAACTGTAAGCAATTAACCAAGGAACCTAGTTTAGTAAAACAGGTATCCTGGACTCCAGACACAGGAAAGAATGAGGTGGGCAGAGAGAGAGGGATATCTGCAGCAGACGATTCATCACTCCGAAGACCTCGCTCTGCCTCTGAAGAAGCCTATTCCTCTCCACTGCTCAGAGAACTGAGGCAACCACACTGCCAAGGCCAGAAGTTAGAGGGAAAGAACCCAAGCCCTAAAGTCAGCTCCTACAGGGTTCGAGTCAGTGAGTTTTAGCCAGATCAGGGCTTTAACACTTAAGTTAATAGATGTAAGCCATTATAATCTAAGATTCTGTATGACATCTTATGATGGCTTTGCTACTAATTAAGCATTTACAGGCCTGGATCAATCTTTACTAGTAGATATGCCACTGTATTTTTGTAAGGATTATCCTACCACTGGTAGTTTAAACCAGAAATGGGTTTGCTTATGTTTCTATAAAGAAAAAAAAAACAAAACCAAAAACACTTGAAAAGTTTGCCAATACTATTTTACCACACAGTTATTGCCACTGCCCAACTAGTGGCAGCATAAACACGTTAACTGAGCAAGATCTATCTTTTGTCTACTGCTTTTGAAGGATCTATTCATATAAATGGAAATTACAGAAGTTGGTTATATGAGAGTGAAGTTCAATTTGTGCATATCATGCATCTTTTTCTTTACGACACAACCATCACAGTCTAAGCACTTACATAAATAAAAAGTAGAAAGCACAAGGAGCCCTTTTCCCTTGCATCTCCTAGCAAAAGACGTCACCATCCTTTAACAATTCTTGTGGATATTACAGTAGTGCTTGGAGATTTCAGCAGAGCCTAGGACACCATACATGCTATATCAACACACTGTAAACAGGCATCCTCTGTCCTCATAAGGTTAGAGTCTGAATTCACCAAAACACAGGAATATTGGGCTGGAAGAATTGCTGTTGTCCCTGTTTGCTGAATATGGAAGTGAAAGGCTAGCATGTCACTCATATTGAATTTGCTTTATGCTTTAAAGTCGTAGTAAGAGGCCTCCACAGAAATAAAGACTGGTCCTTAGTGACCTGCCCAAATTAAAAAAAAAAAAAGAAAAACAGGTCTCAAGAAAATAAAACACTTTTCCGTCCAGATTTCTCAAGGACACTGAAAGACTTTTTGGAGCTCATGAATAGAAAGGGGTAGTGGGAGAAGCGTGGAAGAAATTAAAAGATTAAATAAGGCCTATGGGTCACCCTTGTTATTTAAAACCATGCACGCAGTCACTTTTGCTTGGTTGGGCATGACATAATGAGGATAGTCCTGGAAGATGGCAGTGGTAATGATGATGCAGTGTTGTCCTAAGGTGGTACTTGACATAAAAAACCAGCAACCACATAGCTGGCAACATAATTCAAAACCCTTAGCTATTACTTGATCATTGAGTGAAAGTTTTATTGAAACACTGTGCCAATGGGAATGCGTCGTTGCTGCACTGTGATGGCCAGCACACACCAAGTACTGCCAGGGCTACGTAACATTCTTCTAGATTTTACACTTCCTCTGGTGGATAGGAAACCTCGTTTTGAAGTATGTTCATTCCAGCTGCCCACAGGGGACCTTGAACTAACAGGTTTGATTTCTACACAAGTGATTCCGCGCAGAGATGATGATCATTATGTAGTTTGTACTGCAGTTCACCTTAGCTTTATATAACTTCAGCCTGTTGAAGTTAATGTTGAAGCTCCGGACAACTTCACTTGCGCCAGAAAGTCAGCCTTAGTATTCTAGTGGCAGATGCTGGTTTTTAGCTAGTAAAGTTCTTATCAGGAAACTTTATAGCAGATGTGTGTGTGTGTGCACATACGCATGTATAACACAAGAGGTCTGAGAGGACAGTAGTATACAACGCAAGAATATACGTCACTCATCTTCAAGGTTATACGAACAAGACAGTTTAGTTATTATACATTGAAAATAGAAAACAACAGCCATGTCACTGTGAATGACCGTATAATTTTATCCTGCCCGCGCTCATGCTTAGTCCAAATTGCCACATTACTGTGAGCTTAGGGAGAGTTAGCAAAATCCCCACACATATGCACGAGAACATGCATTCTCAGTAACACCTTAGATTAAAAAAAGTATCTGTGGAAACTTTTACTGTCTCTTACAAACTAAAATTTTCAACAAGTTTCCACAAATATTCTTCTACTTTTTTTAATAATACGTAAATGCATTACAGACTTTCAAGTCAGTTTTTCAAGACAGACACATTTTGAAAGAAAATAAAATATAAGTGGTGACAAATATAAATGAAGATCACATTATGGCACTCATGGAAAAAATCTTCTAGTAATAATTTCTTACAACTCCTGAGCTCCTGTATAAGCTACAGTTTCAGTAAATGAACTGAGGCTGAGGGAACTGGGGTTGTTTAGTCTGGAGAAGAGGAGGCTGAGGGGAGACCTTATCGCTCTCTACAACTACCTGAAAGGGGGTTGTGGCGACGAGGGTGTTGGTCTCTTCTCCCAAGTAACCAGCGATAGGATGAGAGGAAATGGCCTCAAGTTACGCCAGGAGAGGTTTCCACTAGATATTAGGAAAAATTTCTTCACCAAGAGGGTAGTCAAGCATTGGCACAGGCTGCCCAGGGAGGTGGTGGAGTCACCACCTCTGGAAGTGTTCAAAAAACGTGTGGATGTGGTGCTTCAGGACATGGTTTAGGAGACATGGTGGCGCTGGATTAATGGTTGGACTTGATGATCTTGAAGGTCCTTTCCAACCTTAGTGATTCTGTGATTCTGTGATTCTGTGAACTGGGAAAGTTTGATCTCGTAGAACTGAACTAGAAAATAATTTTCTTCTCATCACATAAAATAGAAACATATTCTAAGAATTTTGAGAGAGATTAATTAAGTTTTTAAATGAGAAGAAGAAAAAGAAGAAGAGTAGGATGAAAGGTAGTCTAGAACTACAGAGTTGAGGTACAGTTTTATACTGTGGAGGACTGCATCCTACATGTCCCATGAAAATTTCGTATTCCTTGCTTCTTGAACAGCTTTAATCTAAGACCATGATATCTTTATAGGATGCTGTAAATGGATGAGACCTGACATTGGAATGTCTTTTCAGAGCAGCTTTACGCAGATCTGTTGATAGCACAATTCAAAGATTAAAAATGACAGTCAGCATTAACAGTTTTAGTTCCTAGAATAGCTCTGGCAAGTCTTAAAATTAGTTGCAGCTATTGCAAGCAGCTTTTTTTCTCTCAGGTCATCTAAATCTTTTCATGAATCCAGAGTTAGCTGATGTACATCAAGAACAAACTTAAGACATATAGTGAACCAATGAAAGCATTACACTTTCCTCTTCTGTTATCCATACTACTGTACAGACCCAAAAGCATATACTTAACATAAGGAGCAATCCAAAACAATATGCTATTGAATACAGATACCTTGTTCAAGACAACCGTTTATTTTTTGGTTAATATTGGTAAAAGTACCAACTGCTTAAAGCTTCACTATTGCAGATGTTTTGCTTTCAGAATAATGAAGGCTTTTGCACTTTAAATATCAAATCACAGATGGTTTGGGCTGCAGATGGCTGTGTAACTGTGCTTTACTCTGAAACCTGAACTGTTTATGGTTTGGTTTTCGTAACAGGGAGAAAGGGAGGATCAAAGACTCTTCCAGTACATTATTTTATTTTCCCTAGCACAGTCCTCTTTAAAATGGCTTGCTTTCCAAGGAGTTATTTTCTTCCCAAAAGGAAAGTACTTTGCTTTTAGTAAGTCATACTATCGTGATAGTGTGGTGAGCAGTTCACAGACCACTGGCTAGCTGCCATGTGAACACGTTCTGTGAGAAACCAGGGTTCTGCATAGGGGAAAAAAGCCATGTAAAACCTTAGATAGTTTATGT
>NW_010533149.1:0-7199 GCF_000687285.1 Phaethon lepturus
CAAGGCAGGGCCGTGCCCCGCTTCCACGAGGCCGAGGCCGAGCGGTTTGTGGCACAGCTGCTGCGAGCAGCCGCGGGAGTTCAGAAGCCTCAGTTTACAAAAACCTAAGCCAAAAGAGGGTTGATTTATAAAGCGTTCGGCACCTCCAGCTATCAGAAGCCAGCAGACGCCTGACAAGGGCGAGACGGGAGGAGGATGCCCCGCGAGGCGCATCCCCGCGGAAGGGGCCTCTTGGGCTACCTGTGTTGGGGTGGGGTTTTTTTCCTTGACTCTTTGATCCAAATTCTCATCTCGGGTCCTGTGAAGTACCTGTGAAGGAGAGGCACAGGTGGGTGGGATCCCAGAGCAAAGGCACTACAGGAGAATTTAGCTGTCTGCTTGTTATTGTAATGTCGCCCAGCGGGGTTTTACTGAAAGAGTCATATTTTCTCCTGCTGTTGGGTAAGTGAAACTCATGACTCGAATCACTACCACAAAAATTCCTGTCGATGTAGCAATTCTGGGTGAACTGCTGGGAGCCACTCTCTAGTAAACCCAGCAAATTTCATACCGAATTTCCTGTCGCCTCCCTTGTGGTTTCCATGTGCAATTGGATCTTCAATGCAACAAGGGGTTACTGCAGAATAGATGGCTCCAAGGGCTTCAGGCCCTCGTGAAAACAAAGAACTTGCAAAATTCTCTTTCCCCAGGGTTGGTAACTTTTGTCTATCTATCTATTTTATTTTTTTTTTTAAACAAACCCAAAAAGTTACACCAAAAATGTAACCTAAAGGCAACCTCAGGAAAAAGTCCCGAAGATAACACTGAACCCAGCAATACTCTGACCTCCTAGGAGAAGCTGGAAAGGTTGCTGTTGAAGTTATTTTGTTTTTCAGAAAGCCTGCCTTAGAGGGAAGGAAAAAAAAAAAAAAAAAGCAAAAAACACCCAAAAACAACTTTCCACTGCATCATATCCTGGTGCACATTCCTCACCATAATCTTTTAGCTCAGATGCATGAAGATGTCTTTGAAAGACGTAGAAGAGGTCGAGAGTCCCCTCGGCTAATTGTGCTGGCCGAGAAACAAAACTTGTGGGCTGGGGTAGGATTTGTGTCAGACTGACCTTCTGCGAGACCAGCTACTCCTCTGAATAAAACCTTCTCGCTGCCTCCGCCAGAATCCTCCTGCCACTCAAGTATCATCTTGCTGTAACAAATTACTCCTAACCCAGGATTACGGCTCTTTCCAAATCCCTCCTAGAGAGCCGGGAAAGAAACGTTCCCTCCCTGGATTCGGTACCAGTTGTTTCCCTTATCAATAATCCTCCTCTTTGCTTCTCCAACGGCATTAGTCCTTGAGGCCGGGAAGACCGCTCGCACCTATTTTCCTTCCAAACGCAAGCTGGATGTCTCAATTGTCCATCAGAAGAGGAAAAGATGAAGGCTTGCCTTCAGATACTTCAGAGGCAGAGCTGACTCCTGGTTAAGGAGGAAGAATTATATTTAGGCGGAGGACTAAGTGAATCATTTGGGATGAAAGCAAAACCAAACAAATGAAGTATTCACTAAACCGGCACTGTCACCTCTTGTTCCTGGGCAGCCACCCCATGTATTTATTTTCTGGTTTCCTCCAGCACCACCAAAACAATGCAACATGCATTTATGGTATTTAAATGAAGTATTTTTAAAATATTCTTAGCTGAATCATCAGCCACTCAAACTCTTCCTCAAGAACAAATAAATGTTGTTTTCTTCTTAAAGGAGATGCAGATAGACAAGATGTGAAAGAAAACGTGGTCCAGAATTGAGGCCACTGTGAATTATTTCTCCTGATTAAAAAGGCACTCCAATGAACGTAAGTCCGATTCTGGTAAAATTCAAATAATGGTGTGGCATTTGAAAGGCATCTTGAATTTTCGAGTAAGAGTAGGTTATGCATTAAAGCGACCTCTGTTGAACTGACATATTTTAGGGACAAAGATGTACAAAATACACTACTGGAAGTTTTGGTTAAATGGTCTTTTTGTTTATTTACAAAGATAAATTTTCTTAAGTCAAAACAGCTATACTGGCCTATCCATTCCCTGAGCTAAAGTGACAAGAAACAAAAGTCAAACAGCACAACATACAAAATAATCACAAAATAATCCTTTCAGTTTTAATGATTTGGGGGAAAAAAGGAAAACCCACTTTTTTAAACAGCGGATTAAAATCATACGCTGCTCCATGTGTCTAGAGGAAGAAGAAAATAAACAGATCTTCTTTTGCATAAAGAAAAATGCAACATGCACAAGCCTGCATTTTTCCCCCAAAGGGTTGAGGGAGAGGGGCAGGAGAAAAAAAAAAAAAGAGTAAAATAATTTTTTAAAAAAAAGCAGAAATGCTGGCTGGGAGGAGGCCTCTGTCCCATGGAGAAGGGTATCAGCTGCTCTGCAATAGCTCATGTCCTGGAGGGACTCTGCCCCATGCGCCAAATTCTTGTGGTTGGGGAAGAGGTTTGTTTTGGAGAGGTGAGGGTTGCTTTTCTGCAGCAATCCGGCGGCGAACACCTAACTCATGGCCCCGGGGAACGCAGACACAACACGCCCGCGCTCCCCAGATTTGCATTTGTCACACTTTCATGCCACAGCCCCAAAGTTAAAACAAAGGAGTCATCAGAGCAGCCCGGAGCGTATAAATCTGTAAATAACCAAAAATGTTGCTCTTGCTGCTAAATATAGTGCAGGGATTTTGAACTCGCTGGCCCACAAGGCAACTTTTATATTTATTTATTTAAAGGACTGTGGCTTGGGAACACAGAGTGTTTTTTAAGGCTGTTCATGTATATTATGTTCCCTCTCTTGATATGAATATGCAAAAAAAATTTTAAAGGAACTTAGCAGGTACTAGAAAAACAACTTCCACTTAAAATAGCCAGAGAGCAGAGCAGAAAGACATATTTGGCTTTGTAGCAGGAGCTGAATCTCCTCCGAAGATGGTAAATCGGGTTCAGAGTTAAATGCAGAATAGCTTTGACCACACGCCGATACAATTAGCAAAGGCCTTGCTCCCCATGGGCGCTTCCCCCAGGCTCGGGCACATCCCTGCTCTGCCATGGGGAGGGATGCGGCGGCAGAGGCTGCCCCAGGAGGAGGGGGGACCCCGGCAGCCCCCCTCAGCCGAGAAACGCCTGCGAGACACCACGTCCCCGAGGAAAGGACAACAGGGGCTGCGCAGTAGCGCACCATCCCGAAGCCAGCACAGGGCAGCCCCTTTACTGCCCAGTCCTGGGAACTGGGCACCAGCTCGCGCTTTGCCTTTGCAGGATGGCGAGTGCTGGGGCTGCGACGAGCCCGTGCAGGAGGAGAGGGCAGGAATCCCCAGGGAAAAGCTCCGGCAGAGGACAGCCCAGCCCTGGACCACCCAGGAGCCAGCCTGCAGGGGAGCACTCATCTATGGGATGCTCTCTGAAAGCCAAGGGCCCAACCCCAGGGGGCCCCTGGGGTGGGGACCCCGAGGGGACGGGGTGGTCCCCGCAGCGGCCCGGGGCGAGGACGGGGTGCACACGCTGGCCCCCCACGGGCCCACCGGGAGAGCCACGGCCAGACCGGTGGCACCAGCGCTTTCACACCCCTGCGCTAAGTGCCGTGGACCAGCAAGCATCAAATGAATATTTCAGGTTTTAGCCTTACCTGCAACCGATAAAACACAGTAGCTATTCGAGGTTTGTTACAGCTGTCAAAAAAAAAAAGAAGAAAAAAAAAAAAAGGCTTTTTCTTAGCAGGGCGGGGGGTGGAAGGGGCTGCGATCGACAGCTCCACTAGCCAGAGGCACTTTGCAAGTAGAACTCAGGATGTGGGCAGGCCTCATGTTTCAGAGCCTCAGGGCACATCCGAGAGGCACCAGCCTATTCACTGAACGGCCGGGAAAGCAAAGGCTCCAATCCTACAGCATTTTATAATCTTATTGTGGACACTTAGATTTTACAAGTTCTTGAGGTTGAAGAAACTGGAGTGGGCAGGGACACAACAAGCCGCGTTAGCTGCCTGGTGGGGCTTTGAGAGACTTTTTGTTTTTTTAAAGATGAGGTAGGATGACTGCATACAAGAGTAATGATAAATGAAGCAAGTAAGGATCAATGAGCTCCCTTTCACAGCAATAGCTTGTTTGTTTATTTTAAAAATCACAACACAGCATTTCCGTTCTATTTCCAAGTCAGATTTGTCCTAGGTGGAATCAGAGAAAGAAAAAACAGGTTCCTAAACAGATTTTTGAGAGCATTAGGAGACTGAGGAGTATCTGCCACGCAGGACGGTAAGCTGAAGTCAGTGTTTCTGCATGCCGCACAGCTAACCCCATAACCTCAGGAGGGACCTTTCATCTCCACCGACCTGCACACAAAAGGTCATTACAGTGCAGTCCGTTCCCACTAAGGAGCTTACCTCTCACACGTAACATCAGGCTTATTAAGCAACGTGCAATGATACAATAGCTGCTAATCTACTGAAAATTATTCTTCTTTTCCTCCTGTTCCCCCATAAGCAACACGGGGATTTGCAACATATTGGCTATAGGATATTTCCTGAAGGGTAGAGGGAACTCAAACTGCCCGGCCCTCTCCGCTCCTCAGTGATCCCTCCCAGGGAGGATTTCCCTGTGATGGCTATCAGGGGTAGCCCAAGTATTGTAGAAAAAATTCCTCTGACTGTCTATGGGTTTAATCAAAAGAATTAGTTGGACTCTGTTAAGGAAGGAAAAAAAAAAAAAGAAAGAATTTCTCCTCCTTCTTGCTGGATAAGTAACAGCAGAGGAAAAATGCAGGACCTCAATGCAATCTCCACCACCTCTTCCATTGGTCCAGGAAAAGCTCCTGCAAGACCTGCTTTGGGTTGTCATTCTGTGGAGCTGGATGTTTTGCCATCGCTTCTGAATGATAATTGGCTCAAAAATTAACACGCCTCACTGTCCCTGTAGAAAGGGCCCTGTGGTCTCATCCAGTGGGGTCATTACCCGCCGGAGCACTCCACGTTTCCTCGAGAGGGCACGAATGTCCTGAACTCCCACACACTTCAGAGCAGTTAATTCACTCAACAGGGCAAAGTATTCAGGTCAGGATTTTTCCAAGAAGCTGTAAGGACTTGGGTGCCTGACTGGCTTTGCTCCTTTGTGAATCCCATCCCTTGCACTGGTGAGTGATTTAAGACCCACACTGAAACTCTGCTCAAACGGTCAAAAATTTGCAAAAATATAGTGACTAATACTTTTTTATTTTGTAAGTAAATTTACAGAAGTCAGAGTCGTATTGGACAAAGTGCTTTCAACTCTCAAAGTAATTTTAAACCTCCTCTCTGAGTTTAAGGCCATTAACTTCTCTCCTCACCCAAGACTCCTATTTTGTTCCAGGATGAAGAAGAATATGCCTCTGTCTGGGGACTAACGGTATCCTTGGTGCATCTCTCTCATACAAATGTAGTTGGAAACACAGCCCTTCGCTTTTCCTTTACTATGGAGTTTAACACTCACATCCATCATTCCACAGATGTAGACACCAAAATACACTGCAGACAAACCCCCATCCTATCAGTCCTGCATAATGATGCTTTAAATTTGTAAATATAATGCATCAGGCCAATTCATCTACAAGTGTCGAGCACCTCAGTGAAGTTGCTGGAGTCTTCAGTGTTTTGCCCCTCAGAAAATCTCATTCCAACATCATTACCACCAGTGCCAAATTATCAACTACTTGTAACTATCCTGTGCTGCCTAGTAGCTTCCAGCTCATACCCCAAGCCATGCAGAAAAGGGCCTGGCTGTGCACCATGAAGCAAAACCATACAAAATTCCCCACCTTATTTGCAGTGCATTGGGGAAAAAAAGAGGAAGAAAAAAAAAAATCAGAGCAACCCCTCCACTCATACAGAGAACAGAGGCCACCAAAACAGCAGAAGATGACAATGGAAAAATGGATGGAGCAGCCATTCACCCACACGTCAGGAGCATTTCAAACAGAAGTGGGAAGGGAATTCAAAAGAGTACCTGGCATGGGGAAGTCCACGCTATCCACTGTATGCTTGGGCAGAGAGTGGTTAGCGATATTGTTATTATTATCATTATTGTTATTAACAGGAGGGGAAAAGCAATCGTTTGCCAAGAGACTTCAGCTTAATCATTTTGAAAATGGAGAAAACTCAGAAATGAGAAAGTGCAGGCAAGCTGCAGGACAGGGCTGCAAGGGTGCATACATGGCCCCTGCCAGCCATCAGGACCACCGAGTAACGCAGCTCCCTGCACCATCCCTGCACCAACTGTCCCGCTTCTTCCTCCCATGCAGGGGAAATTGGGGGAAAAAAAAAAATTGTAACAAAATAAAACAAAAAGCCTGCCCTTCGGTAGGCCCTAGATTAATTGCAAATGCAAATGAAGCCCTTCTGCAGCACTAGGGTCCATTTCCAGGGAAATGCGTGCGCTCGCCTCTGTTTACTCCGGCTCCAGCAATGCAGCACAACCTTCAGTCAAGCTATTAACTTGAACGTTGAACTTCACAGCGCTGGCTGTCTTTCTCAGCCATTCTTTTGATGTTACCTCCAAAGCAAAAGATCAAAGACTTTGAGTGTGGTGAGGGGAAGTCCCAGGCTCTTAGCCTACCAGCCTGTGATATATGTTAAAATCCTGGCCAAAAGAGAGAGCGAAGGGAAAAAGAAAGGAAAAGCCAGCGAAGAAAGCATCCTAGCAGAGCGGTGACACGAAGAAACGGAGCAACAAAATCCACGTGCCATGTCTACCCGGGTTCACGACCTCAGAAATGGGGCTTGTTCCTCTGCTGCTGCATTTTCAGGCAGTACTGTATCCCTCCCCAAAATCTGCAGCCCTCCCTGTCGCCCCTCCTGCCACAAAGCCGCACCTTGTGCGCTGCCCAGAGACGGCAGAGGTGTGCCAGCATCACATCCCTAAGGAGGAACGCGGCCCCGGCCAGCACGCCGTGCAAACCCAGAAGCTTTGCAGGACAGGGAGAGACAACACAAAACCAGGGCTCTGCAAGTCACTGAATTTCCACGTCCGCCAAAAAAAACCCAGGCCTCGCAAAGTCACTGAATTCCCACGCCCGCCACAGCCTCCTGGGCCATCCTGTATGAGTCACACGAAAATAAACCCTTCGCCTCAGCCTTCCTGCTTGTAAAACGCGGGTGACATTGCCCTGCCAGGATAACAGCCTATTCTTCCTCCTGGGGCCCCGAGTGGCGG
>NW_010533149.1:7411-37939 GCF_000687285.1 Phaethon lepturus
GGGGTGGACCCCCCCCGGCCGCCGCAGGACCCCGGGAACCGGCAGCTCCCACATCCCTGGGCAGGCGCAGGGGCCACCAAAGGAAGGGACTGTGCGGGGACAGGGCGGCTTCTGCCACTTCTCACCCACCGTGTCCCTGGAGCAGATTTGTATGCTTTGGGAAGGCTGGTCCTGCAGGCAAACATCTAGAAAGTAACCGCTTTCCCCCTCCCTCAGCCTGTTTGCGTTTTTTGTTTTGGTTTTTTTTGGGGGGGGGGGGTGTTTTTTGTATTATTTTTATTTTAGCCACATGTTCAGAGGGGGGCAGGAAGGGGGAGACTTTTTTTTTTTTTTAATATAAATGTTTTTATTTTAAGACTCTGTCCAACCATTTTCCCCTTCCTGAGCCTTTTTTGGGGTTTATTTATATTCCCATAATACACAACAGCATTCCAGATTTAGACAGTGACACTTGGTTGACACGGTCAAAAGTGGATCCAGTGCAGCCTGTCTGCCAAACCAAGCCCCTCATCCATCAGCTGAAGCCCTTTTACTGCAGGGTCATGAAGGAATCACGGACTGTTTTTCATTCCTTTCTACCAATGTCCCTCCTAACTCTAGAAACCAAAACCCTCTTATGCTTGTCAGCTCCTCCTCTTCCCCACCCCCGTGAATTCAGCTCTTGGCATTCACCAGCATAAAAAGCCATGGGATTCAAAACAGAAATTCTTCAAAACAGAATTCATGGCATTAAGCAGTAAGTAGGATATTCTGATTTTATTGTACTTTACTTACTCCTACTTAGCTCTAATCCTCACTCCCTAGACAGGGGCTCGCTCTCGCTCTCAGCGAAGTCGATAGGAATTTGGCTATTGACTTCAATGGAAGTGGGATCAGATCCTCACATCTGTTGCACAGGGCAAGCAATATGCAAAGCAAAGCAAAGCAAAAAAAAAAAAAAAGGTGGGGAAAGAAAAAAAAAGAAAAAAAAGAGAAAAACCTCAACACTGAATTGTGAAATGATAAATCAGCTTGGAACAGGATTGAAAGCAATGGATGCAGGGGAGCTTTGAATCTCCAAACCCCAGGTAACATCACCAATTCCTAGATCAATTCCTCCTTTCTTAAAGAGGCAATTCAAACAACTACAGGAAAAAAGGGGGGGAAAGCAAGAAAAAAAAAAAACAAAATCCCAAACCACAACAAAAAATAACCCTCCAGTCACAGTTTCTAACACAAAAGGACCAGTCATCCTCTTGGTAAAGCTGAGGAATCCCTCAGCTCCCTTCCCAGCCCTCCTCTCCCCGGGGGTTCGGAGTGCAAGGCGAGCAGACCGGGCAGGCACACACGCGGAGGCGGCAGGATCCCGGGGACGCAGAAGATGGAGCCGATGGAGCAGTGTGAGAAGTCAAGTACTCGTTGCTGCTCCACAGCATGAGAAGGATCCAAGATAAACAAGACCTAGATCTGGAACGTGATCCTGCCCTGCGTCACAGCCCCGCGATAATGCACCAGGAGTCAGGATTTCTTGGCATCAACCACTCTATCAGCAATAAACAAGCCAGATCTCTAGAGCTACAAGGGATGCAAAGGGAGGTGGGGAAGGAAGGAGGAAGGGAGGGAGGGGGGAGGCAGAATTATCTGTGTATCAGCCAAAAAGATATATAAAGTGAATATGCAAAGAAGCAACTGCCAAAACTGGGATGGGAAGAAAGCAAATGAGACACTGAAACAAATCTTATATGCCTTCTACCTGTAGGGATGCCGTTCAAGAATTAGGCATCTTGGCAGAATAGTTTTTCCTTGTGATAAATAGAGGACAGCAATGGTAGCCTACAAAGGGACAGCCCCAAGATTCAAATTCTGCACCTACATCTCCTTAATACCACCAAGCATTTCAAAGTCCTCTAAAAATATTAAAAATAAGTAAATATGTAACAATCCAGCTGGCTCTCCAAAATTCCTGAAGTCTGTTTGCTCTCCGCGCTCCATGGCAATTAGAACAGCTACTCTCCCTCTCTATTTATACTCCATTTCAAGTCGTGGTTCTTACTACGTGCAGTGCGTTCACCGTGCCAGAAAAACCACTTAGCTTAGAAAAAGTCAGAAAAAGACTGATGAGACTGGGAAGAAAAAGAAGGCAGGGACAGTATTTTGCTAAAGAAGTAAAGACGACGTTTGTGTTCAGACAGCAGCTAACATAGTGCCTATAGTCTCCAAGGCACCCGAGCACTTAAGCACCTGCTTAACTTTTAAGCTGAAGCAGCCCTGCGGGTTGCAGTGTATTTCAAGTCACACTGGTGCTCCAAGGCATGGCTAGATCAGTGCCCGAGCGGTGCTGGCCGAGTGGCTACAATTTATTGACTGCACATATGGCAGGAAGAGCTTTAAAGCTGCACAGCAAGTGGCTTTCAAAACCATCAGACCTGCAAAGAGAAATCGATACAATTTGCTTCTAACTACCCAGTTTTCAAGTCAGGTTTTTATTCCTGACCCACCTTCTCATTCCCCCATCCCACCTGATCCAAGATGCCCCAGACACTCGGGTACTGGCACCGAGGGAAGACCTGGGTCAGAGCGGAGGGATGCGATGGGAACTGGAGGAGAGTGTCACGTACCACTAACACTGTAAAAAGTCACCTCCTGCAACACATCGAAATTCTCACAGAATTAAATCCCTTATAATCCCACTTAGGAGAAACAAGGTAGAGCAGTATGCTGGTGCTTAAAACATTTTAGTCTTTAGGAAAGTATATTTTGTTTAAAAAAAAAAACCACACGCACCAAAAACAAATCAAACCCTGCTCCTCTTGAAAAGAACTTGAATGGAAGAAATTTTAAACCTGAGTCAAACTTCTCTGTGAAGGCACTTCTTGTTTGCTGGGCTTTTTTAAGGAAGTTACAGAGAATAAACCCTTGAATATTTTCACTCTTCCCAAGTGTTTTTTTTTTTATAGTGGCCCATATACATGATACTCTAGTTCATATGTACAAATAAATGTGCTAAGCTAATATTAAAACAACAGTCGACTGCAGTAAGGCTTAGAAGCATTTTCTACAAGAATATACAAACACAAGCAAAATAAAATGCACACTGCTTCCCAAATTAAGAGCTGCTAATTGTGTTTACAACTTCTTTCCCACAGGGAAATGCTATCTGTGGTCCATCAGTTTACCTTCACCTCTCCTCCGCAGCAAATGTCCTACCAACTAAGTACCAGCTTTATGCTCAAGTTGGTCAACTGGGTTTTTGCTTAACCCACAGGCATTTTTCCTATTTCAAAGTTTCTATTAACTCCCTACTGATGTACCCTAAAAGAAGTTTTAAGGGCTTGGAAGCACATAAATAAAATAGACTTTGCTGGACCAGCACAGCCAAATGAAAGCCTTTCACCTGCAGTGGTAGTGATAAAAATTTTAGATGCAGCCGCACACATGGCCCCTCCATAGACTCAAGATAGCTGAGATTTCCAGCCATTCAGCAATCCCTGTTACACTGAGACAAGCATCAGGACAGGACCTGGGGTTTGGGTTGGGTGTTTTGAGAGTTGGTTTTCTTCCTTTTTTTTTTTGTTTTGTTTTGTTTTGGCTGTAGCAAAGCCCTCTGTAGCTGCAAGGCTGAAAGAAGCTGCTAGGCTGTACAGTGATGATAAGAAACCTGGAAGAGGAGAGGGAGACGGCAAGGAAGAAAATGTGGGAGGAGGGGTGTGACTTGATGTGAAACCCTGAAGCTGAAAAATAAAGGTTTGCTTCAAAGCTAATGCTGTGTACTAAACCTTCTGCCCTCGTTTGCTCTGTAAGGTGCACGCACCGCTACAGACAGGCTGCAAGGTGGGAACTCTCCGAAGAGTGACCGGAGAGTTTGCTGCCTTACCAACAAAGCTCAAACCACTAAAAAATGGATGAGTGCAAAACTGACCCATCCTCCGTGTGTCACATCAGCAAACCCAGCCAGAGCTGGTTATTCGTCCCTTTCTAGCACCCTACCACTAACTTTTCACAATAAAAGTTGATAAAACCAGACAAAAAAAGTTCCACACACCTGTATTTTTTTTTCCCCCCTCCTTTTTTTAGTCCCAAAATGTTTTCCACATGTCAATGAAACTCCCACTGCGAGGAAGAGTCTAATGGCAGATTCTGTTTTAAAACTTACTCCAGAGGCTCAGGTCATGGCTCTCACAAAACATTCAGTAATTAACTCTTTCCATAAAGTTAATTTGGCAAAAGAACCATCAAACCCACTTTACCCTACACAGCCTTCTGCTTCAGCCTCTGCATCGGGTGTTAAGCTGAGAGTGCTTTAGGTACTGCCTGGCCTACAGAGCCACGATAAATTAAGCAATGCCCCACTGCATGAACTAAATGAGTACTTGGATGCATTTAAAGCATACTGACATTAATGTAAGGGGACCCTGCAGATAATCCCAAATTTTCTAATTCCTTACGCTTTCGACCCTCACCATAGGATTAAAATGCCCATCCCCGAGACCACTCGTTCAGCAGCTGCGGGTCCCGACGGGCAAACTTCATCCTGTTCTTATCGGTACTCCTAAACAAACCTGTACCTTGTCACTACCAAGCTGTTGTATTCTGCCTTTTCTCAGGCTCGCTCTCTTGCTGCATTTAAAGTAATTTTCTTACCTTCCTGAGCCCCACCACATGTGAACCTCCCCGGGCAAACACGAGCCCAGGTCCGGCTCTGGGCAGGTTCAGGAGCCCCATGGTGGGCTCACCACCTCCACCACTACCGACAGCGGTGAGAAACAGGGGCAGAAGGGCTGCCGAAGGCACGGTGTGCTGTCTTCTTATAGGAAAATGTTTTCCCTCATGCAAGAGATGTCGATATACCGAGAAACATAGATTTCATAAAGGAAAAAGGAAGAGATGTCGATCTCAAAAATCAAACAGATATACTTCGCGTGCCTTATTACAGACGTGAGGCCTTTTCCACTTCAGTTCTGCTCAGGTGAGATTTCTCACACATTTCACACGCAAAAATCTCAGTGAGAGCAGGACTTAGGAAGAGACAAGAAAAAACACATCATATCCTTGGCGGCTTAAGTTCTACTTTGCTAACACTCACTAAATATTCTCGGCAAACCTGCCCCATAGCCTCTCACGAGGAGGCAAACCCTTCCCCACCATTTCCTAGGCTGGCATTCAGAGCCCCAGCCCAACACAGCACAGTGTTATTCCAGCACACTTTTATTCCAGCTCCCCCATGATATACAGCAGATCTTAACATACATGGCAGAAACACTCTTTGTTTGTTGTTACAACTTGTGCGTATATTTACAGAAGACAAACTAAACCACTTAAGACTATTATCAGGGGATAAATCAATTGGCAGCAGACACTCTGGAAAGCAACATAAAAGTTAGTTATTCCGGAGAAAAAAAATTGATACAGAAAAAGCTTTCTTTGCACTGTGACTCTGCCTCATCAGCTTTAAGCCCATTTCCCCAAACCACACGGTTGCCCACAGCTGCTGTCAACTGGTTTCATTTCAATTCTGATTTGATTCTATGATTTTAATTCCTTCTTTCCAGTAATGGTTAAAATTACTAGCAGAAGCAATGCCAATGATAAAACCATCCCCCAAAAATCTAGTCTAATTTACTCCAGTGACTGCATGTTGACAGAGATCTCACATTTATTTAACACCTTTCAGGCAGATGGCGAATGCCAAGGTGATTTACAAATAGTGATAATAGATGCAAATATACCTGGCCAGGAACCACCAGATACAGGCCATCCCACCATACAGGCACAGCAAATATGCCAAAACCCTTTGTCTTGAAAACACCTTCCTTAGTGACCTGATGGCTGTTACTGGCTCTCTGCAACATCACAACTATCCCCCCGCCAAAAGTGAAGAGCAACTGACACCAAACCCAAGAAAGACCCATACTGCTGGTACCAACGTTAAGAATAAAGAAAAACATTTTGTTGGACCCTCATTCAGGATACTCGGTATCAAGTCTAACAATGTCATTTAAATGTAAAATACATTTAAATTGTATCCAAGTCTCTCTTCTTCACAGTGTGAAATCACAAGCATTTCAGTCAAAAAGGCTAGTGATGTGGTGACTAACATAAAGAAAGTCCCTCTCACATGTGTGACTCTACCCCAGTATGTAGAAATCAAACCCCACCAAATTTATCCAAATATAAACACACAGCACATGGGCTGCTCTGTTGAATTTGGCAAAGGACTTGTCATCATGCCCCCAAACAAACCCTACTCAGCTTGTGTGCAGGGAGTGGGGAGAAGCAGGGTACCCAATGGTCAACCTTGTGCTTGTGCACCTGGAGTTATTAACAAGAAATGTGAGTGTAGATGGGATTTTGGAAATGTAAAAATATTTAACGGGTGACCAAAAGCTTCCTCTTTGACTAAGGCATGGATTTAACTCAACTATCAATGCCACTTCAGTTGCTGGAAGCTGGGGAAGTTTGAGTTCTTCACCCAGCTGAGGAAAGCAGCCAGACCTGGCCAGGAGATCAGCCAACCTGCCAAAGCCCTTCCTCCTCATCCTCTCAACGCTTCCGTACTCAAAAGACAGCTGTAGTAACTTTTCATTGCCAGCCCTTCTCTTACGCTCATTTTTAATCTCATAATGAAAAGCCAGGCATGCAAGACTAGGAAGATTTTTTTTTTTTTAATTTTAAAACAACGTATATAGTACTTTGATTTCATTTTTTAAGACATCTCTTCCTGCAAGATCTCCTTTTCCAGTCATACCTTGATTCTGTCTTGCACCCATCCAGCAACTTGCCCTCTACGCAAAGATCTATTTAAAGACCATTCTGATGAGGAAAGCACGCTCAGCCCCATTTTGCACAGGGGCAGGTCAGGGAAGAGGGAGTTTTCAGTGATTTGCTCCAAAAATGAAAACGGGAAGTTTGTGGCAGAGCTGGAAATAGATCCCAGGCGCGTGACCCCGCGCTGGCCCCAGCCTACCTCCTACAGCGGGGTGACGCTCTGCAGAGCTGCAAAGGCCACCCCGTCACCCCATGGGGCTTCAGGCAGGAGCGAGGGTCCCGACAGCGGGGGCACCTGCCAGGGAGGCAGCACGGCAGCAGCGAGGGTGACCCCCGGCAGCCGTGGGAGCGGCGATGACAAACGAGTGGGGTCTCAGGTCTGCGTCCTGCGGAGGCGGCAGCACTGCAGCTGTCCCGGGCACGGCAGGCTGTCCCTGCTCTAGCGCGACTTCCCCATGACTTGCTATTCTGGGATCTTGTCCCGCTTCTGAGGCTGGGAGAAAAATAGCCTCAAGTACAGCAGCCCCATTCAGCACCGCTTCCCCTCTCCTCCTCGCGCGGGTCACGAACGTAACACGCCAGGTCACACAAAACACTAATATTAGCGGATAACAGGGCCACTTTTAAACTTCTAAATTAAACTAAGTTTGCTAGGACAGGCAGGTCATTCACCCAAGTTATCCCTTGGTTTACTCCTTCATTTAGCTATTAAAATGACCCACAGCAGTGTAGCCCCAGCGTGAAGTGCAGCCAGCACAAAAATGCGGGATGCTGATGGGGAGCAGAAGGGAACATGACACCTTTCCAGGCACCATCTCACTCTCCATCCCGACCCACATCCTCTTCCCACCATGTAACTGCCCTTCCTCCCCAGCGTTACAAGGTGGAGAGACAGCACCTTGGAGGAGCTGCTTCACAGGGGCACGAGGCAGCCGAGGGGCACAACAACAACAACCCGCAGCCTCCCACGCACAACTCCCCTGTACCCCACATCGTGGTACCTGGACCCCTGGGGATGGGGAGAGCCATGCTGGGGCAACATGGCCCTTATTCAGAGAGGAGATCACTCTCTAAAATATTCTTCTGGATAAATACCCCTGGATAACGGATAAAAACAAACGGGAAGAAGCCAACAGTCTGCTGCAGGTATATTTGCCCATACACTTTGATAATAACAGGCATAGGAAAAATGAAAGCAGATGAAAGTCCTGAGTCCACATAACCGGAGATCGGCTCACGGTGAAAGGACAGTTCTCCCATGCATGGCGCTTGTCTTACTGTGGGGTGTTTCACCCAACAGCAGCAAACGTAAGCCAGTCGCAGCCCGCCCGCTCCGCTGCTGCCGCCGTGCACTTGTAGTGACTCGGTGCTTTTTCAGGTCAACACAAAAAGAGGGAATTAAGGCCAAGGCATAAGTGAATGCTCCTAAGAATCATTTCAGGGGAGAGAAGTGCAAACTTCTTTAATTTAGACCCCCTAAAATTTGGTGCATGGAATTTCCTACACCCTGCCCCTTGGTTTTATTTTCAACTACAATTAAACTTCCCTAGAACAGCTCAAGGATGACATAGTTTTTTTTTTTTTTTTTAAAGTAAGATTAATCATCTCAATTTTGAAATACTAAACAGAGGTCAGTGGGAGGAAAGAACTGAACTTGAATTAAGCGCAGTCAGTTTTCCCTCTTCTAAGACTTCAGAGCAGTTATGAAAAATACACTTTAAATGAGAAACAGATTCATTGCTGGGAGGTTGAAGAGAAGGTGGACAGTGTGGGGAGTAGGTCATTTCAAACCTCCAGGGGAAACCCTCAGCAGAAGGCCAAGAGCTGTGGCTTCACAGCAGTGGGTTTCGGCTGAGCTGCAGTCCCCAGCACCAACTCCCAGCAGAGCCGGGGACAGGGGCTCGGGGGACAGCGTGACCGCCACAGCCTACATCTGGGCCACGACAGAGCAAGCCCCAGGTGTTTTGGCAGACATCCCCCTCGGAGATCCTGCCCCGGGGATACGTGCGTGCAAGGCGTGCTGGGGAGCGGCTGCAGCCACCGCTGTCCTCTACGGCAGAGCAGCAGAAAGAAGAGCCTCACCCTTTTTTTCCTCCCTTCTCCTTAAGAGCCTGCTGCCTCACAAAGCCCTTAGTCACACTTGATTTTTCCAGTTCTTTTTGCACAAAACGCAGCATAACAACAAAATAAAACGGGGGATACGGAGAACAATGAGTTCAACAGATTAATGGACAGGCACAGCCATCTTCAGCTTTTATAGCCATCAGCCCTGAAGAGCACTCCCTTCCCCGCAGCCTTTGAAATGAGCCTCAGCAGTCCTTGGACCTTGCAGGCAGCTACTGACAAACACGCACCTTCCTTTCTCAACTAAATCCCAAAGATTCATCGTCTGGCCGTGCGCATGTCAATCTTACCATCGTTATTAAAGTTTTATTGGCACAACAATGCAAACTCCGAGCACAATGCATTAACCTTGTAAAAATAACTGAGAGAAGCCAGGTAATGGAAAGAGCAGGGGAAAGCTTTTTCATCTCTGTCTCCCTGAAGACGGAGCAGGGGGAGAAGCCCACAGATCTCTCAGCAGTGATAAGTCATCACAAAAGGGATTTCCAATCTCTCCCCTCACCCCCCAAAAACCACCCACAACTTCTTGAAGGCACCTTGAAAGTACTGTCCTCCAACCCAACTCATTGACTGAGATTCCTTCCCCTAAAAGACAACATGATTCTGCTCTACTACGGCATATTCAAGAAGAGGAAGGGAGGGGAAAAAAAAATATTATGATGTCCAGGAAAGTAGGAAAGGTTACACTCAGCAGACAAGGACTCCTATTTTCACCATAGCAACAAGCCTATTTATAATGTGGCCTACCTGCATCAAAGAGCAGCCACAAGAAGCTAAATGCAAGTCTAGTGGTACATTCAAGCACTAAGATGAAGAAGCAGCTCACATAAGCATGTCAATGAAACGCTTCCAATTACATTACATGCACAATTATTAGCATTTACTCTGAACCTCTTTTCTTGATTTTTTTTTTTTTTCTTTTTTTTTGCCCAGGTAAGAGTAGCCGGGGTGGGAGCTGGCATTACGGATGGTTCAGGTGCAAGGGAGGATAAAAAAGAGGCAATCCCAGCAACTTGGCTTTAAAAGGGGAGACTTCACCAAGAGGCATTACAGGAGAAGGTTGCTAAATAGGATGGGAATGGGAAGTACTCACTAATTGTCAGTTTGCTTTTAAATAGAGTGGAAAATATACATCAGTACCACTGTTACAGTTCTCAATTTGCCAACATAGAGTAGATACAGAGTCTTCACACCTCAAACACCTATAAACCTCCCCATATTTGAGGGAGAAAAATAACCAGCTACTGGAAATTATCATCAGACTAATAATCATATTCCCAGGAGTAAGGCTTGGGTGAAAGAACACACCTGCATTCATCTCCAGGAGGAGTACAAAATACTCCAAGAACAGCCGTAACTCGTACGGGAGGACTCAGCCTGATCACCACTCAATTCTATCAATCTAGCGATACAAAAAGTGGCATCCTGACTGATCTGCTGCGGTATGATGAACACTATTAAAAAAAAAAAATTACACTAAGCCACTCTAAGAATCCCATATTCAGTCTGCAAGCGCCTGTCTGCTGCCGCTTCTTTTTAAGTACCTACATGGAAGAGCAGCTGCCCAAAGAACGTCTGGCTTTTAAAAGAAGTGGAGGGAAGATCTTAAAAATACTCTTTATCTGCAAGAGAAGTGATAGTCTTTTCACTTGTTCAGGTAAGAGACTGAGGAGAAATGCTTGGTGGCTGGGAAGTAGACTAGAACAAAAAGACTCAAACAGCCAGATGGTACATAAAAGGAACTTAAGCCATTTATTCCTTGTATTTAAAATATATATGGAAGCTTTTCTTAAGCAAGACCTCAAATGGGTCATAGCAGAGATTTGCCACATGGACCAGAAACAGGTAAGGCCATCTCAAGACACCCCCACCACAAAGGTGCCCACCAAAACTGCTGAACTAGTAGTTCAGCATACTTGAAAGACCAACTTACAGTGGTTGAAAATACAGTCATGTAGTTCTAACTCATAGTTACATGAAAAATAATGCTGATAAGAACAACATGAGCAAGAGGAATTTGCAAGCGTATTCAGAAATCTACCAACTTAAGAGGGAATTCAACCCCCTTTTTTTTTTTTTTTTTTTTTTTTTTTAAACGTGAAGAACGGGAGGGGTGAAAATGAACAAGAAATGGCCTACTCAGTGAGAAAAAAAGTTCAGGATAATCCCTGCTTGAAAGAGAATGCGCCGAGTATTAAACAAACACTTTACTGTGCAAACCTCTCTACTGCTGAAGACATCTGCAGGACACCCGTTCCATTTTGCGAAGTATTGCTTCATAACGTCTAACTTCCACTAGCCTCTCTCAAACTTTCATGCAAGTCAGTGGGAGGTACCGGGGACTGGTGGCAGGAGCAAGCTGGTATGCTGTAACAGGGCTTCTCCACTGGTGAAGCACGTCTAATGCTGCATGACATGAGACTGGCCATCAGAGCCACCCCTCCTCCCCAGAGGTCCGGCAAGCACCCGAACGGACCCAGAGAGACCCAGCTAAACGAACAACTCCACATCTGGTCCATGCAATGAAAGAAAAGCAGAGCGGAGGCGAGCAACCCCTGGCTGAAGCCTTGGTAATATATTTTTCTAATTTTTTATGCCATGCTCCTACCTTGACTGCATGTAGAATTGAGCAACTTAAAAATCAGTTCTGGAATTAATTAAACCAAACTCATACAAACTCTTGTGCAATTGCTAAAATCAGGCCACGTTTCCACGATGTTTATCACACGTCTGCAGTACCAGATCATCCAGCATCTATCCAGTTAGGGTGTAGACACCCAATTATGTTCTTGTCAAATTAACAAGAAACCATGGTATGGAATTTATGTCAGTGGCAGGAGGCCAGCTGATACCTGATCTGGCATGAAGTCTGCCGGGATGCTTAGGCTCCAAGAGATTTTAAAAAACAGGAACTGGTATAGAGGTTTTATACCAGTTCAATACTTTGCTTCCTGAGGCTGCAGCAACCTGGCTCCCTAAAATCTGATTAGTTGGTCTATCGAGCCAAAACCTCAGCTTAGCATTAGCTATATTGTCATTTCCAGCTCCACAGACGTTAAGACAACAATATAGACCACTGATTTAAGAAAGTGTACAGAGGGTCGCACTCAGTTGAATATGCTGATTTCTAAATCACACCCTTATGTAAACACAAGCTACTTTGTGTCTAGATCACCTTTTAATGCTGCTGTTCCTATTGTACAGATGGGGAAACTGAGACAAACAGCAATTAAAGGAGATGCCTGAGGTCATGTCTTAGGTCTAGCAATCAGTAGAGGAATCTGGATTCCCAACTCCTACTTGTATTTTTAACCACTAAACCACGATCCTTCCCAGTTCAAGTACAGTTTCAAGTTCAAGGATTCACAAAAAAAACCCCATGAGCAGACTTGGTTAGACATATATGAAGGCTGCAACAGTTCTCAAAACACAAGTAACCTTCTAAAAACAAAAAAACCTAACCATATTAAAAAAAATAAAAATCACTGCAATACAGTCTTAGCTGCAGCCTGGACATTTTTTCACCTGAGAAACAAAGTAAATACAACAACTCTGACATCTAAGTGCACAGGCTGATTACAGCTTTACTTTCAAAAGAGCTTTGATTGATCTTTTTTGATAGACCTGAAATAAATTAAACTAGATTGACTCACTTGAGAACGGACTGTAATCCTTTAGTCAGATCCCGGAGAACTCAAACCAAACCAGCTGTTAATTTAGGCTTTATAAGATAAAGCATGAGAAATCCAACCTGATGTACCCCAGAGCAACGGCTTACATCATCTCTGCAAGCAATCAACTTGCTGCTTCTTTCAGGAACTAATCAGTGCTCTCCACCATGTGGGTGCCAAACTTGTTTTCCACCCCTCCAGCCAAAGTAGGAGGGAGAAAGAAAGAGCAAGGGACAAGAGGGTGCAATTTAAAAGATTCAGCTGTTGACTTCATGAAACACATTGCACAGGCTGTCCTGACACTGAGGGGTAGGAACCACCACACCAACCCACCTACAATAACCATTTCAATTCAAACAATTGCTGGATCTCAGTGGGAATAAACTGTGCAGATCAATACTCACACTTTGAAGGGAAGGAAGAGGGGAGGAAAGAGGAGCACCGACCCATTTGAGGAACCAGATATGGACAGGCCAGGAGAGGGTCTGTTATAGGCTTACATGAAACAACAAAGTCTGGAAAATAAAAGGTGTTTTTTTTTCCACTGTCCCAATCCAATAATAAAAATACACCCATCAATTAGTTCTGTACCATCACTATTCTGATGAAATTCTTGTTTGGGGATTTTATTTTGTTGGGTTTTAAGACTTTCAGATTTATCTCATCCTCGTATCTGAGATTTATTCTGCAAAAACTGGTTCCTGGAACACTCCATTTGCTGAACCTAAGGGGATCAGACTGGAAATCCAGTTCAAGGAATTATGGTATTTTCAAACTGGTTTTGTCTACCAAAGAAAAGACAGCAATGAGGTTTCTCAGATTAAGTCAACAGAAACTGATCCTTATAATAACACCAATATTATGTATATATATATATAAAAAATAAAAGGGACAAGCAACAGGCAGGAACATTGCTCTGAAATCATTCATATAAGGAGCATAACACAATTCAAAGGAGAATAAAAAAATCCGCTTAAGAAAAGATATGACTTCTAGTCATAAATCCTATCTGAAGAGAAAACACGGAGGCGACTCTTACACGAAGTTTGAATTACACCAGACACTCACTAAACACTTAGCAATAACACCTCCAACAAGAAGGAGACTTACTCCCACAAGACGACCGGAGTGCCCTAGCCAGGTACTTCTGGGAAGGAGCACAATGCAATCTCTGTGTTAAACAAGGGAAAGCTCTTCTCCCGGAGAAACCCACAGCTCTGCAGAAGATGAATTTGAGGATTACTCCAAGTGCCCACAGTGGCATTTGCAGCCTCCCTGTCAAGAGGACTACTCTTGAGGCAGCTTTGTAGAGCGTTGGGAGGGGAGGAAAGGAGAGGAAAGAAAAAGGAGCAGCGTTGCAGGTACCGTGGGGCCTGAGCAAATCAAATGAGCTAAAATACTGGTCTGGGAGAAAATACCCCATCAACCAGTAGTTCCAGTAAGCTTTGTTTTACTCCAGCGTGGACTTCAAGCTGGAGTTCATTGAGTAGGATGATAGTTAGCTCTTCCACTTACAGGAAGGGTCTTCTTAAGAGACGTAATGCTGTTTTATATTCCTATTCCTTGAGGTAACAACGCTGTGCAGAAGCATCAAGCTGGTGCTACCTGTTATCAAACACAATATCTAGATACACTTTTCTTGGTTGAGAGCACAACTGAATAGAGAATAACACCTTTCTAGTGCTTACTGAGCAGCCCCAGCAGCCCTGCTCAGCACAGATCAGAAAATAAGTCACGACACAGGTCTGGTCAGCAGTGCTCCACCAAGGAAACTACAGGCAAGGGAGAGGAGACTTAAAATGCCTTAAGATACTTTTGGAGACTACCCAGGAATAACAGAGGTGGCCTTGGATGCAAGCTTATACTATGCAGTTTTATCCATGAAAACAAGTAGATACAAGTAAACAGCATTGCCTCACACATGTCCCAGAGGCGCTGCATACTTCAAACATGCAAGTACTCAGTCAACTTCTCAGCACTAACAGACTCCAGCTGTGTGGTGGCTTCAGGCTTTCCCAGCCCCCTGTGCTGTCCCTCACCAGCTGAAGAAAGCAACACCACCAGCCAGGGCATGGGCACACGCTATTTGGCCATGAAGGAGATGGTCCCACCCTTGACAACCCTAAATCTCTACATGATAAATGGAAGTGAGAGCCTGTATTCAGCTCATCGTCTTTAACATCTAGGTCTGTCCACAACAGCTCCTTTCAGGACTTAAACCAACTCACTCAACCTCTTTATGTCTTGCTTTCCCCACCTCTAAAACACAACCAGCACCACCTCAAGGCTGGCTCTCTCACGGAGAGCTGGCAAGTTCCTGGGACTTCAACCAGATAAACATGGGAAGATGCCTGGCTCTCCATGCCATCTTTTATCCGCTCAGTTTTTCTTAGTTTAATCTCATAAAGTATTATCAAGCTCCAACAGTTAATTTTAAAATCTAAGCTCAATTTTACATATATTAAACAGCCAGGAAACATGAAGTATGAAGGGGGGAAGGAGAAGGATGGTTGAGGCAGACACAATACATAACTTGGCTCCATTCACCGTTTTGTGTAACTTCCTGCGTAACTGCTGCAAGATCCAGCAAACACTCAAAGGGAAAATAACAAATAACCAGTAGAGTAGGGAAGAGAAAGATGTCTTCACGTACCTTGTTCTTCGTTATTTTTCATCTATCCACAAACTACTCCCTCTGATCATCTTGGACATGTGTCCACCGCAGTGTGAAACCAACAGCTTGCAATACAGCTGCAGGACTACATAGTGTCTCCTCTCCACATCCATTCATAGCATGTGGAAAAAGGTCTAAAAAAGCCCAAACCTTGGGATAGGTTCATAAAGCCCTTAGGCCTTGAGCTCAACAGGGTCAACTTCTATCTTCAGGTAGGAAGGGCGCAACTCTCTCTAGGTCCTCCCCAGAATTAGCCTGAGCCTTTTTGAGTCGAGACTGACTTCCTTGAGACTCTGGGGCTCACAGAAAAAAGGGGTGAAGGCACATCCACGCAGAGGTATTTTATGTTGTTTCAAGGGAATCTGACCTTCTACCCAGAGACATTTATCCTAAATAGGACCTTGCTTACTGCTCAGGAAAGGAATTTGAAAGAAATCAAGAACAAAACAAAACAAAAAAAAAAAATTGGAGTTTTTACCTCTAATCCCAGAGCAACAAAAATTAAGGAATTCTTTCATAAAATATTATTTCCTTTTGTTTTAATTAACCAAAGTAACAGGCCTGCTACTGTTGCCTTTGTAGGAACCACATTTGTTACTAAAGTGAGAGTTTGGAGAGAGGGTTTGTAACTATGCTTAAATCTGTGCTCCAGAGTGGCTGGCAACATTGTATTAGAGCTACAGCTCACAGAAAATCGTAATGAATCCTTCACACGTACCATCCAGCATGTGAGACATGGCTGCGTTATACACATTGGCACAGGCACTTCGTTGAGCAAGACACGTTGCAAAAAAGTTTGATGCAAACTTTATACCCTTTTATTTGTCTAAGAGCAGTGCCCAAAGGCACCACCAGCGAACAGAGTCCTTTTGTGCTAGGTACCGTACAGAGAGCGAGAACGACTGACCCTGCCCAAAAACCAGATGGGAGTAAAAAAGGGAGGCACCGAAAAGGGAAACTGTTCAAATGAGACCTGCGAAAAGCAACATAGACGCTAAGCAAGGTGTTGCCTGCCTGAGTGGGTAACTCAGAACTGCCTTTCGCAGACAGCCACTTTCCTGGATCTCCTCCCCAAAGACCGATCCAGGCGCCGGATAAAGCACGTGTCCCCGAGAAAGCACCCCAGGAACCTCCTACAACGTAACCGAGTGCTTCCATACACCGAAACTCCAGCCTTCCCAAGCCTGGCGACCACGAAATGACGGGAGAAACAAACGAGCTGACTTCGCTCTGCTGCGAAGTTGGGTCCCTCCCCTCACCAGGGGAATAAAACTCCTGTTTCTAGTACTGGAGGATAAAGCATCAGGTTTCAGAAATCGTGGCATTTTTAGCTATGGGAGGAGCTGCCAGCAGCTGAGACATGAAAATTGCTCGTCTCAGGCTTGTGGTCAGAGTTAACGTTTGGGGGTATTTCCACAGACAAACAGATAAGGAGGGAATGTTTCCCTGGCAGATTTATTAATCTGTAAATGCTGGCTGAAGACACTGAGCTGTTTGGAGCGGTGGAGTCCCAGGGAGACGGATTAGCGGGAGAAGTGTAGATGAGGTGGCCGTGGGTGCATAATGCTAATTAAATATAGTCTGCAATTTATAAAATGGGTTTGTGTATATAAAGCTACATTTCTCACCACTAATCACAGAAGATCAAGTAAAATCACCTTCTACAGCACACAGGGGGTTATACACTTATTAATTGGAACGAACCATCAGAAGGTGTTTACTGTGCCTATAAACCCGCCGCTCTCGTGAAAGCGATGCTACGTCATTGACAGACTACGGTCCTGGTGCCCACAGAGCGCAGAGAGATGTAAAGTGAAAATAAAGTCTTCAAGCAGGAGAGCATTCCTTGCAAACAAAAGAAATGGGCATGCAGCAAAATAGTATAAAACTGGCAACAGATTTCCTCCTCTTGCTGCCCCTAATTTCATGCCTATCAATAAGATGAATCATTCTGTTGCTCATTTTCTGTGTAGCCTTTTGTTTTCCAACCCCAGGGAGATAAATTATGTCACAGTATAGCCTCCACCACCCCAACCATGGGCCCCAACTACACACAAGGCCACCTTGATCACTCCTGCACATTTTCAAGAAATCACATGTCCTTTCTAGAATCATCTGTGCTTTGCTGGATGTAGTTCAGTTGTGCACTAGATACAGAAAGTCTCCTCTACTTTTCAGGAAGATGTCAAGCAGAAGAGAAAGCCTTCGAAAAGGTGTTTACGGTCACATCCCAGGTTAAACTAGAAAGCCCCATTAGTTCTTTGTTAAACATCACCAATAATGAATTGATAGCTTTAGTTCTCAATACAATCTTATCAACAAGAATTTGATGAAACTAAGAGAGATGTCTGGTGAAACATTGTCCTTCAAAAGCTAGTCTACCATTACGAAGGATCCTGCACAGCACATGAGGGGGCGGAGGGAACTAGTGACGGAATCAAGTAAGATCCGGCTTCTGCTTTCTTTGGGATGCAAAAATCTTTCATCACTATTGCCTTTCCCAAGGTTACTGACGGGAGCAAACAGAATTGCCATTTCTCAGTTTTATCATATGGCTGACAGTATTTGATATTTCTTAAACAGTACAAGATCTTGGGAACATGATGCTAGGAAAAAACATTAGCTTTCACCTTCAAGAAGAGGTTTCCACTGCTCTCAAACACATGAAAACACAACAGTTTTCATGCTTGGTAAATTTAAAAAGCACCAATTCTTCACTTTCCAAGCCTTCATTCATCAGCCTTCAGTTGGGAAATTCAAGGCTCATGTTTTTATTTTTTCTTCCTTCAGTGGGTATTTTGTATAGGCAATACAAAGGAAAAGCATTACTGAAAGTAACACTTGAAGAATCTCCTATATTAAAAGCTAAATAATGTCTTTAATTCTTTTAATGAAATTCTTTAAAAATCATAATCACGTCTTGATTCAGTGAGATATTAGACACGTACAGAATTCTGAGAGAAATAGCTCTTTCACCAATTTCAGACTCCTCGAGAGTCTTAAAGTCAGACATGTCCTTAACCAGTTTTCCTGAAAGGGAGATGGTCGGTGTCTCCATCCAGTTCATGTCATGGTCAAGGGGAGGTATTTTATGCTACAGTAATTCTCAAGCACTTTTTCTGCTTATCTAGCTTCAAGATCTAGCTAGCAATGAGACTTGCAAACGGCAAAATTAAGAAGTCTAGAAGCTACGCTGAATGTTGCTGATAAAAACCACAAAACCAAGAACTCAATTGCAAAGTAGGCTACGGAGAACAAACTCAGAGATAAAAAGCCACTCTCACTGTAAATAACAATGATAACAGAACCACTAAAGCAGAAATCAAAACCGTACGTACTTTGGATGTGGTTTTTCACAGCAAACCAATTCATTTGGTTCCCCTCAATTCGCACACCAATGCAACCAATAGTTTGCATACTGAATGAAAAAAAAAAAAAGCCCGTAACACAATACAGACTCCAATCACTCACTCTGTCTAACCACAGAATAGCATACAAAAAAAAAGAATCAATACAGAATATTTCTAAATACGTTCAAACATGGTATCTGCAGGAAGTTGCCCTGTTATATTCATGCTATCTAGCTTTAATTTTTCTCCAAAAATGAAGCGTTAGGTTTCCAACAAGCTTACCCCAGCAGTACTGCCCACCTTGTATGCTTAAGATACGTTTTTCTCTTACACTTTACAATATACAATTTACTGTAAAAATCAGAAGATGGGAAAATACTAAATATGAGCAGCAAGTGAAAGCTGATACTGTTGTTAGAAGTATTTGCTACTCTATTCCCCGGCATGTTGTGATATTAGGGTGGTTTTTTTCTTTTGCATTTCTGTTTGTTTATTGTTAGGAAAAACCAACAAATAACCACAGCATCACACATTTCCAGATAGACTTTGACGTTCACACATTTTAAGGTAAAACTCACAGCCCTGTTGCTCAGATTTGGTTACGTGCAGCTCTACAAGAGCTGAAATTCTAGGGTAATGGTTCATCACCTTTAAAAATAAACATTCTATTGTTACAAAAATGGGAGTTTCAACATCTGAAAATTACAGTAAGTTGGCCAACAGATCTGTAATCTGCTCTGAAACAGTGCTTAGAAATGGTAGAATCTATTTAAACTCCAAGACCCATCTCAAGAACAAGTATTTTGTGTGAGCACAGCCTCTTGCAGCATTGAAGGCGCAACAGGCCAAGTCCTCAGTGGTGTATATAGACCAAGCCTGACATATTCATTTTCTGATAATTTTTGGTTGGACCATTGAGCGCTGCAGCAGGAAAAAACTATGGTAGCACAGGAAAGAAAAAAAAGTAATAAATTTAGTAAAACTGCATTTTAAAAATTCAAAATATCTATCTAGCTATAGCCCTGCTGTCTTGGAGTGGGATTTTCCACGAGATTTCTAGATAGCTAGAATCAATACAATTTTTGATCAGACTTTAAGAGGAAAGAAAAAAATAATGTGCATGTGGTCAGGGAGAAACAAAGCCTGAAATGTGTCATGCAATCTGGCTTCTCATGGCTACCCCGTTCCAAACGCTTCTGAGAACATGAAACCACAATGCCATAATGAAAATTCTTTCATATACATAATTATTGAATACAATAAGCATCTGGTAGGAGAGAAAAGAAAGAGAAGTCCAAATACACAGCTCCCATCCTGACAAACCATCAGCTGGCATAATCAATCAGCAGCTTATGTTTTTATATATGACTTTTTGTTAGGAAGTCAAGAGGAAAAAAAAAGACCTTCAGGGGAATGGAATATTTAAAAAAAAAACCCACAAAACAAAAAACACCCAGTTCTTTCATTTTATCCAGCTCTTATTTATTGCTTTAACCACACTCCTCCAAAGTCCCTTCTACCTCAAGACAGCACATTTTCCAAAATACGAAGAATAAGACCTTCTGCATCAGGCTAAATATTAGGTGAGCAGTGTTACTGCTTACTTATTACTACGTTATTTCATAGACAGGCAAACTGAGGCAGAGACAACCAGCCTAAAGGACAAATAGGATTGTCTGTAATATTCAGGAGCCATCTCAGCCCTCTGGGTTCCACCACTTCTGCATCCTTCCTCCCATTTTAAACACACTGTGTGCAAGAGGCTTATCAGCTGAATGATGTTTCTTAAGGGACAGCCACAGGATACGTATTGCATCCCTATAACACACACATTCAGTATGATCTATAGTCTCCAAGTTAAGAGTGAATCCTACGTCACCATCTAAGATCCAGCAGGCGGTTGCTTCATTCAACAAAGTGACCTTTTAATTAAGCGTAAACCCGACATTCCCGTGCAATGCGCACACAGCTCAAGATACCGAAAGGCCCTCAATTCCTCTTGTTTGCACTTCAAGGTTTTGTTTTGTTTTTTTTTTAAATGAATAAAAACAATTTTATAATTAAATAAAAGTATTAAGCAATTCTAAAGCATAGCAGCTGGCGGGCCAGTTTTGCAGACTTAAAAAAGAATGACCCACAAGGGGGGGAAAAGAAACCACACACACACTCATCCAGATACACACACAGAGCGGTTTACTGGGCAATCCAGACACATTCTCAAAGGCAGACATTGTGGGAGATGAAGTTACTAGGCAGGAAAAACAGTTGCTAAGTCTGAATATTTGGTTATTCTCAGAGCAGGGATTAGAAGAGGAAGTGTTGACAATGTAAGAGTAGCTACCATGAAGTCCCCAGAGCTTTAGCTGTCCCTGCTGATCCCGCAGCGAGGGGAGGGGTGAGTGACAGGGCTCGCCCACAGTGACAATGCCAGAAACGGGCTCGTGTGACACTCACGGCGTGTTATACGTTGTCATTTTAATACGGGTTGTTCCAGGCTCTCCAGAAGGACCTACCTACACACAGACCCTCTTAAGCAATACTGGCACACCTTGGTGTCACAGCTCACGCGAATTACACCGCTCCTTTCACCACTACCGCTTAGCTACATACCAGAAAAGGCATCAAACACCTTTTTCCCAGCACCACTACGTCCAGGTGATGCTATGAACACATGCATTAGACCTAAGGCCTTTCAAACAGCTGGCAGCTAGAGCTCTTTGATCCCCTTAAAGCAAGTCTTTCTCAACTTGTTCTCACCGAGGCTAAATGGACTTTCAGGACAAGACAGGAACAAGGTCTACCTGCCTTCCCAAAAAGGCTGATGGATCTCTCTCCATTATGCTGAACTGCTCTTCATTCAGAGTCCAAAATACAGAAATAAAATTGTTTGAGAAGATTTTTAGTAGCTTAAATGTAACAGATATCAACATGAAATCATGCCTTCCAAAATTAATATGCTTTGAAGTACAAATGACTGAAAATGAAGACCACCTCCTTTCCCTGTACTTTGAAGTCCTGTAGAATCACTTCTGCTATTGCACAGAGCTTTCAGGTGCACCAGAACTGAGGAATTACTGGAAGATTTCCCAAATTCTACACATCAGCTGCTGGTTATTTCACTCCAGCTTTAGCAGCCTCTACAAATGAAACAAAACTACTGTCTGACCTCAAAAGCCGAACTTGGTGACCCATACCTTGGGGTAAGTTCTCTTCCTCATGTTATTTGCTACCAGGGATTGCAAGCGCAGAGCAGAACGCCGCGACGATGAGAGGGGAGCAAGGAGATTCACGGCAAGGCATGCACAGGCAAAGAGGGATGCAAATAAGAACGCTGCCTCTCTATTCACTACTTTCAGTTTTGTGGAAAGGGCCTTAAATGAGTAACAGAAGATGATTTTCTTTTTTTCCTTTTTTCTTTTTTTCTTTTTTTCTTTTTTTTTTTTTTTTTGCCCAAAATGAGACAGAACATGTGCATGTGGGTTAGCTTTGCTGGAACCCACTGAAGACCACAAACAACAGAGTCAAGTACATTCATTGTTCAACCCCTCCGTCTTGCCAAGGCAATTCCTTCATGAGATTGTTCATTCGTACCTTCCTCTGCATTTGAAAACTGCCTAGCGCACACATTTTAGGTATTAAACCAGTAAGTAAGCAGTGACAGCCTCTTAGGCCATTATTGTACAACATCCGCATCGTCTGGAATATGTCAATCAATCTGCCTGCACAACACGGTGCTTAATTGTCTTTTAAAATAAGGAAAGCTGTAGCTGGAAAACCTCTGAATAAGCACACATTAAATACATCCCACAAAGCAATCACAGCACTAAGAACAACCGCAAGGAAGTGATCAATCCCTACCCTTTGTTCACAAAAAACAAAACAAAACAAAAAAAAAAGACGACAAAAATCTTGCCCCCTCCCTTGCATTTTGACAAGTTTTTTTTAGAAAACCAAGAAGCTGGGGGGTGTAAAAAAAAAAAATCCACCACACTTTCTGTGGCAGTCAGTAAAAAAAAAAAAAAGAAAAAACCACCAACACCCAAACCACAACAACAAAATGCTGCTTTCAATTTATATATATTTCCTTCACAATTGGAAAGATCAATAGTTTTAAGAAAAATACTACACCTTCTTTCTGCTCCATATGTTTCTCTTATTGGTTCATTTACACTGGGCTGTTCTCGTACGAGCAGTTAGTACATCTTTTTGTCATTTTAGCCTTCCCCAGCCATTAGCGCTAACCGCTGAGACGGCGCAGCTCTCCTCTGCCATCCTGCCTGAGCACTGCATCTCTTTCCCCGGCCCTTCTCCCTTTGACTAATGTTCACCAACACTCATACATCATTCCCAAATTGGTCCAAATGAATTAAACACAGCTCTGCTTAACATTACGAGATTTAAATGGATTTTCTCTCTACAGGTCTGCCCCATAATTGGGTTTATCCATCTTGTTGAAGCACAGTTTACACTTGCTAACATCACGCCAATTCAAGCTACATTTTCTGCTCCAGTGGCAGGAGCGAAGCAGATTTGTCATCGGATCATAACAGGTAATTCAAACAACAATTAGTTTGATGACGGCCCGTATGTCAATGTCTGGTCCCAGTCAGCGCTGCTCGCACCCGCTGCTCTCTGTACGCTAAGATGAATTGTGCTTACAATTCTTCAATTTCAATCCACAAATACTTACCGGGAAAAAAGCTGGAACCCGACTGACACAAAACCATCCCTCGGCCCGGCCAGCGCCCCGGGAGGAGACGCCCAGGGCAGAGCCAGACGGCGCGAGCTCCTCCGCCCTCCACGTTTGGCTGACGGCAAACTGCTGGAGGAGCGGGGCTGGCGCCGCGCTTGCCCCCGACATCGGCAGCGCTTTGGAAACACCTCCCGCGTGCAGGCGCCGGCCCCCGGATTCGAAACGCAGCAGCCGGCGAGGCAGGCGCGAGCTAGCCCGGCTCTGCCGACCTGCAAGCCCAAGGCGAGTCCGAGACGGCCTAGACGGACGCTACAACGAGACCGTCTTTTCTGCTGGGGGCCACATCCACAAACCCGCCAGCGCGTGCGGAGGCCATTACAAAAAGCCGAGCGCCGCTGAAGATGAAGCCCTGAGCTCCTCAACTTGGGCAGCCAGCACTAGGGAGCTTCAGCTTCAGGTTTAGATATAGATATCTATAATCTATCTAACCTGTACCTATCTATATCTGGAACTCAATTAGGATACCTAATATATAGATATTAGGATATCTAATATATATTTTAGATATTAGGAGATAGGGGAAAACGTCCACGAGTCCCAATTTAAAACCTGAATGTTTCAGCTACTAGCTGACATCGTAACGTTCGAAATACTTGTAATGTCATGCGTCCTGGGTTCAAAAATATCATGCATTTCTTGGAGAGCTGATTTTGCCAATTAGACAAGGCATAATTTGCCTCTCCAAATCTGTTCAAGAAAGCTTGTTTCAAATCGAAAGAAACATTATTTTCTTAGGGCCAAGTAATTCTAATCCCACATTCATGTTTTTCAGGTCCTTGCACAAGCATGAGGTTATCTGGGACACGGCATCAATAATTTCGAACAGCCACATACATCAGTACCTAGACTATTAGCTACGAACGTGAACAATCCCTTGGCTAGTTTTCCCCTTACTCTTTCTGTTTTAGAGGATGAGAAAGAAAAAACACTTTCTAACAGATTTTCCACTAAATCATTTTGTCTCGAATTATATACTAACATACAATTCTAGTTGCTGTACATCATTTAACTGAAAAATCCAGCTAGCTGGATGAAAATGTAGAAAGCCTTTTCATAATTAGAAAAAGATCTCCACCAAAAGAAACCAACACTTAGATAGAAGTCTTGGTTTAAAAATTAAAACGTACTTAATGAGCAACAAAGATATCAGTGACTGAAGATTTTCAAAGTCAATACCAGAACACCGTAAAAACCTCTTTAACCTAAACATTGTAAAAGAAGATTATTAAGTTCAGATCAAAAAGTAGTTAAAGTAATGGTATATAAAATATTCTCCTTCTAGAGGTGGCAAGGGGAAATTCTACGCAGATAGAAAGCAGAGGCACTAAAACCTTACTGGAACCTGGAAAACATCATTCTGTTTCTCTACAGTAAAATTTAAATCAGATACAAATCAATGCCCTGAAAAAAATTACAGTATTCTGTATGGTGTCTCTGGTTCACATTTGTTCTACTCTAATACCATCACTGCCTTTCGTGTGCTCCCCCCCAAAAAAAACCCTAAAAGTACTGCTTTCATTTTCATCTTTTTTTAAATTTATTCTGATACGTGGTTTATATACAGAGACAAATCAGACTCATCATGGCCTGACGCTTCGCTGAAGTAAATCGTGAGAGGGCCACTGGGGGTTTTTTGCTGAGATTTTTTTGAAGCAGGGTTACGACAGCTCACACAATCTTTGGACAACATACATTTAGCAATTCTACATTTGTTTTTTCATCATGCTGGTGTTTCAGTATAATTCTGAACACCGGGAATGGCTCCAAGTGTCTCGGGTCACTTCTGAAAAGTACAGTTGGCATCACTCCCACAGGTCATGCCTTTGGAGGGCTTCCCAGCATCGCAGGAGCACCCAATCAAAAACTCCAAAACCACTCAAAAGACATCAATTCCCACACAAGCCCATCACCCATAATTTGTGCCTGTCAAGCTATGAAGAAAGAAAACCCAGTGCCCCCAACACTCAGCAGATTAATGGGTAGAAAGAGAACATGGTGTCTCCACCGCACTCCCGGCGCTTGACCCAGGCGGGTTGGGCAGGGACGCGGTGGCAGCAGACAAGGCTGTGGCAAGAATCGGGACCCAATTTTGCAACCGTTACTCCTGTCCCACTGAAGGCTGTGGGTATGGGGCAAGGTCTGCGGGCCAGACCCTTATCACCCTTATCTGCAACAAGGCACCAAAGCTTCTTGTATCCTTCTGCAAACCAGCCGCTTAATTGCTGGTGGGGACCGGGGGCAGCGGTCTTAAGAGCCTGTTTATTTTTGTCGGGCTGGCATGGGAAGAAGGCACAGGTTTGCACGGGAGATTAGGGCAGGGGTCACAGCAGAAAGACATTAATAACGACTTCTAGGTTTGGGCATCGCCTGGCACCCCAGAGCTGGCAGATTCCAACTCTTCCAGTCAGTCATTCGCAGCCAGGAAATACCCTCTCTCTCAGTCAGCACTCAAAATAATAAATATTTATTTATAAATTGCATGCAGCCTGTTCCCCTAACACGGGGCTGAGCGGAGCAGAAATAAGAGCAGCACAACCCTCTAATCATCGGAATAGCTGCAAAAGCAAAGGGGGACCACGTAACGGCCAACTAGCCCCGCACAGGCAAGCTCAAACAGTACCAGGAAAGATCACCAGAATCCAAGAAATCAGGAAGATAAGCAGAAAGTTTCTCAATGCCTTAGAGCTATTCTCTTCCAAAACAGGGAGATCTTTCCCAGGTCATAATCCCTCAGAAGAGGAGACTTCCTACTCTATCACCGAGCAGGCTCGGCTCCAGCCACGGAGCGCAGGTGTCAGGTTGACGTCCTGGCATCAGAGGAGATCGGGGCTGACGGTGCCTTGGACGTGGCGCTGGGCTCAGCGCAGCCAAAAGTCTACGCAGCGAGCAGGAACTGAGCAGAGGACCCAATAAGTGGATTTTTGTTGTTTTTTTTTTTTTTTCTTTAATTTAGTAAGTCTCAGCTATCACTAGCAGCCAGCGCAAAGCCTCAAAGCCAAGCAGAATAATACATCCTTAGGCTTTTGTATCCTAGCTTGTCCTGACGGCTTCCATTGCAAATCAGTTGTTGCAGCTAGAGACCGGACTTGAGAAGCCGATTAAACAAAGCTTGCCCTGCTCCTGTCTGACGCAGCGCTCCCTCGTCCAGCTCCTCATTAACGGGCCTCACGGATACCCTCTGTGACTGCTAACTCCACTGGCTGTTGGAGGGCATGCACCATGCTGGCAAGAGGCTGGATCTGAAAAAAATCCAGCTTTTCCGAACGGTCAGAGCCCTGTCCCAGAGCTGCGTGGATCGCTGTGCTGGAACCACTCTCCCGTGGCGGGCCAGCTCAGGCAGCCAGCGATGGGAGCACGGCTGAGGTCAGGCTGCTTGGAAAAGAGCAGAGGGCACCGGACGAGCCCAAGAGCCATCACGGCTTTGAGGTTTTGCTGGTACAGCTGTCCCCTGGCAGAGTCCCCAACCAACCAGCCTTCCAGTGCAGAGGGACTCAATTTGGAGACACGGAGAGCATCCGTATCCCCGTGCAAAGAGCCTTGGCCAAGAGCCGACCAAGCAGGCATGACAGTCAAAGTAAGTCCTGCTTTCAGGGGAAAGCAGAACACCAGAGACAAAGGCTGGTATACAATGGCTCTCTTTAAAACAATAATTAAAAAAAAAAAATCCATAGTAAAACTCGCATTGGCTTCATCAAGGCCAGGATGTGACCCAAGCTTGTGGAGCCGCCCCGAGGGAAGGCAATTAGTCTCACTCAAGGGATGCCAAAAATTTAGCAGAGCATCCATAATCACCCTGAAATGTTCTCCACTAGCAAAGCATAATGGGTTTATCATTTATTTCTCAATTAAGTGGTGCTTAAGTTGACCAGGGAGTGGATTCCTATTGTACATTGATTAGCCAATAAAAATACATTAAAAAGCAACTCGGACTACAGACAAGGAACGTCATCCCTCTTCCTCTGCCAAGTGAGGTGTCCCTTTGGACAGGCTGCCCTACCTTCTCTCCACCTCTCCTAGCAGTTCAGCTCTTGTGAAAACACTTTTATACAACGAATTAATTCCTAAGCCTGCTTGTAAAATTACTAGGTGCAGCCTCGTTAAACGTTCGTTAGTATTTAAGACAACACATTAAAAATCACAAAGCAAGTAAGCACCAAGTGCTATGCTACGATCAAAGCTAAATAAACAGAACAGTCCGTCGATGACTTATTCCCCCCGCCGTTACTCCACATCATCCATCCCCGCTCTCCGTGCTCATGAAGTCTCCCACAGATCAATAGCAAGGCTCATTGATTATAATTGGAACGGGATCACACCCTTTTCCTTCCAGGTCAAAAGGCACAATGACTACAAGCCATTAAGTATTTTGTGGCACCACTCAATCACTGTATTTATGCCATATACGTAGTTATGATTATTCCATGGAATAATGTTCATTTATTTCAACAACAGTCTGACAAACTATATTTATGCTGCACCTTTGGCCTCCTTGCTTGAACTCTGCTCAGCAATGTCTCTCAGCTGGGACTACTTCTAACACACAAACCCTCCAAACAGCTTTCAAACCGCCAGTGTTTCTTGGATGTTGTTTTGTTTAAGTCTACTACAAAAGGGCATTTTCTTGCTCTCTGCTCTTCAACCCTCCTCCCCTTTTCCTCTTCCCCCTTAAGCTGTTGGCCAAAGAAAATCAAGGATTTTGAGTTACATTTCTGGCGTGCCCTCTGTGAACACTGCGAGTCTGAAGCATTACCAGAGCTGGCCCAAAAAGTTGCATCCCACCACCCGAATGGGAAAGGTGCCCGTCAAACCCTGGCAAAGCACCTCAGAAACCCCACCGCTACCTCCAGTCCCTCAGGAGCTTCGGGGGGTCCTGACCGACCATCTAGGAATGACACTTCACACGAGTGACTTCAGTTACAGACATCCCCGCGCTGCAGTCACGCAACAGCTTCCCTATCGTTGCAGGATTGCTGTGTTTTACGGACAGCCAGAAGCAGAAATATGAATGCTACTTCTGTATTTCAGAGAAAGAAAAAAGATGCATACCCACATTTTAAAAAAAAAAAAAATGCATATGCATGCACACACGCACATATAAAACCCTTTGCTAGAAACGAAAAGGCTGGTTGTCTGAAGGTGTCATAAATGCCCTTCAGAGCTCATTTAGTCTGGTCTGCATAATCTCAGCAGTAATTTTGCCACTTGTAAATATTCCAAATTTATGCCAATAAAATCCTCTCAGCAACCAGACAGCCTATATATATCTATGCATGGAGACATTAACATCCGTTCGTGGTTTGTTATTCTTGTGAAACATCAGTAGGGGAGGGGAGGAAGAGGGAAAGTCCAAATCATGCGTCCTCACAAAGGACATCGAGCGCTCAGCAAGTCGGGGAAGTGGAAGCCCCCACCCCATCGATGAGATCCAGCAGCTCCACACCACGCTGCTTCATTTCAAAACTGAAAGCGCAGCAGAGACGAGAACGTCAAGGAGCAGGGAGAAACGCAGACTCTGGTGTCGTGTCATGCTCTCAGAGAAGGCCTGGATACACCTGCAGAGCCTTCCTTATGGCTGTCACACAAACGTTACACCGGGGCTGCTACGGGAGATTAAACAGGAGGGAAGGGAAGCTGCGCACGTGCCATGCTACCAAAGGTTATTTTAGGATCAGCTGAGGAGCCGAGTAGTGGGTGGCAGCTGACTATATTACCACGGGCATATTTAAATATCATGGGCCCAAACTCTCATCAAGATCTTTCACAAAGGGTTGTGGCTGCACTGTGACTTGGGCTTGAAACTTGGCCTGCAGAGCAGTCTGCTTCCCTGGGGCGGCGGTGGTCCTTCCCGGGCACGAGCCTTCCCTCGGAGTGGGATGGAGCCAGGGCACACGCACTTTGGCTTAAAGGCCCACGTTTGTTCAAGGAATAACATCAAGGAATATCCTGAGACTCGAGCAGGATTTCCCTGGCAAGGACCAGCCTGCTGCACCATGAACCATGGTGAACCACCACGAGGACACAGAATGCTTGGGGACGGAGCACATGCAAGTACCGCACACAGTCCTACATGGCCATCACAGAGATGTTATCACACCAGCCAGCACCAACCCACCGTTTACCCGCCTCTGTGCACGACACACAAGCCTCAGAAGAGGCTCAGCCACTACTTTTAGAGTTACAGCTGTCAGTGCATCCACCTTGATGGTAACCCTAGAGCTGAGGGCGGGCTTTGGAGAAGTACAGCCCAGCTTACTGTGGATTCAGAAAAACCTGTATCTAGGGGATTCTGTCTCTGCCTACCTAAGAAACGCCTCTGTTCTCCCATACGGGCAGCAGTCTTCACAACCATGAGCCAGGAGAACAACACTACTTGGTCACAGAGTCGTGTCCATGGCTTTAGATCACCAAGCAATGCTGCAAGTCCTGTCTTTAAACGGCCTCATACCAGGTGGCTTAGAGGAAAGCACGTGGCATGTTCACACTACGGGTGACCACTGAGCAGAGCACCTAATGGCAGTGCTGTTCTCACGTACAGACAGACAGGCTCTCCCCTAAAAAAGATCCTCCCAAATGACAAGGAAATAGCCAGACGCTTGATTCTTTAATATTGCCATGACCTCAAAGTTGCAGAAAAAATCATATATATATATATACTTACATATTTAATATATGTAGACAAACACATATATGTACATGAGCTTATATTATACAGCTATTAATATATTAGGCAGTATGTATTACATATTGTATAGACGTTTATGGTATATAGCTTATAGATGTTGATGGAAATATGATATTGATATTAACTATATTTTAATATATAACCAGTATTAATAATTTCCTATCAATTTCTTCCAGATTTCTGCACCAAACCCCTGGTTCATAATCAGATCCATTTAATTATTTTCCAGGCTTACAGCACAGTTTTGCAGTGCTACTTGTGTAAAATCTGCAAACATTTATTGAAGCTTTTAAAGAGAGCTTTATGTTAAAAATGAACCGTTACCCTGAAAAGTAGCTAATTGTATCTTAATAAATTTGTAGCTGTTAAGCCATCCAAAAACACTGCACGAACGTCAATTCCATTTTAGTTCAGATGTAGTTCCTCTCCCATTTTTAACTGCTTCAAGATTTTGGTACCTTTGACTGCATTGATGGGCTCATTTGATTAAAACCAACTATTTCTACTGCCATTCTTGGATGAAACGCTCT
>NW_010533149.1:37970-53051 GCF_000687285.1 Phaethon lepturus
AACCGCTCTGTTTGTCAGGTTTTGCAGGCACAGAAGTATAAATGAAATCTGAAATCTGGGACTCTGTTTGGGTGGGCAATGCTCTTTCAAGATGTAAAAGCATTCAAATAAGACCAGATGTTAACTGCTCCTTTGGCTTCATCATCTAACAGGACATCACTTCTTGGCTTTTTTCAGCACAGTAGGATCACTCATCACATGGCCACATTCTCACGGTTTTGGCCTTGAACACAAGTTAGAATCAGCTAATACTGGACCTGCGTCTTCGTCAGGACCAGAGAGGACAAGATGCCAGGTGCTGCCCATAGTGCCTGTTCAAGCATTCCCGGTAAAGAAACTGCTTTCACTACCTTAGCAGAAAGGAGTGATATAGTTGCACAAAAGGGGCCTCCAGTGAACTCCAAGATCTACCCCAGAGAGCTGCTATCCAACAACTAAACACAACATACACTGTAGTGACTGTATGTAGGATGGAACAGGCTGAACAATCCAAGTTTCTAGGGCAGGCACACAATGCTACCAACACAGTAACAAAACAATAGAAACTGGTGCAAACACCAGAAACTAATGTTGGTAAACACAGTGTGGAAAATCACACCAATGCCACTTTCCTCTTCCATTAGTTCAGTGTATATACTCATTAAAAAAAAAAGAAAAACAAACACAAAATCAAAAAACTCCAATAAATTCTCTTTTAAAAATTATTATCCAAGTAGAGGGAGGAAATTAAGTCTTTCACCCATAAAGTTTCATTTGTTTCAACAAAATTCACACAACAGCAAAGGACCACAATAACCACTAACTTACATCACCTGCCAGAAACAAGATCACCTCAACAGTTCACAATTCAGAAGGTTAATTTACTTAAGAGTTTTAGGACAAATCACTACTCATAATCTTAGTGCAACTACACTCTTCGGCAGGAGAAGGTCACACTACCCAAAGAGAAAAATACGTATCTCCAGTGGACCAAGCCATGACATCTCACTGGAAGAACATTTTTAGCCACCTTCTGGATAGCCTCAAATCAGCGAGAATTATTTCTTTCCATAACTTCAAATTAACCTCTATTAAAGAACTCTGATTGTTTCTCCAGTATAAGCCAGGTTGCCTGACAGTGGAAGATAACTAGTCCTCCTTGGAGCACATGGGCACGCACAATTATGTTAGTGCATAACCAAGACAGGGAACTATGCATTTCTCTCTTGATCAAACAGTTCCATACCCAAGACTCCCGTCATGCTACTCAGCTGAGTTATTACTCATTGAAAAAGAACAGCAAGTAACTTCTGAATCATTTCACAGGCAACGGCCGTTTTCTCCCCTCCTACATAAACTGAAATGCCAAATACCAAACCTATTTGTAGCAGTCAAAATTAGTTCTAACAGCCGAATCACTGAAAGGATAAACTGATCTGAATGTTTATCTAAACACTAATAATTATTTCTACTTATTAGTTTGTTCTACCCCAAATGCACAGAGTACTTAAGATAATAGAGAAAGTTTGATCCTTGCCTAAAGCAACTCCCATGAGTAGGAAAGGAACCAAAGAAAGATGAAACCGCAAGAGAAACCGATCTCAATTTATAACCGCTTGTGACAGCAGAGACGTGGATCTTTGCTTTCATTCTGCAGGAACTTCTAGCCTTTCCTGGAATTACCCCAAAGGAAGATGACCCATCGCTAGATATTCCTAAATTACATAAAACTGTAACTCTGTGTATCAACATAGCAGAATACCAGATGTCCTACAGACTCCAGGACTTCATCCTCCTGGCTTTTACAGATGTTGCTACCATCTTAACAGGGTTACGCTTGGTAACCTTGGTGGTATGAGGCAGCAGGTCACCTTCGGAGACTACAGACGCTCAGTTTCAGAGAAATGAAATCTTGAGAGTCGAACGGCCCAACTCCCTAGATTTTGCTCCTACTAAGCAGAGCACACCCACGTGAGCGCACATCTAATGCAACTTACTGATTGTATCGGGGTGCAGTTGGGGCTGGTGATTGCTGGCACCACAAACCAGCACAGTGTCCCAGTACCTCAGCTCCTCGCAGGCATTCAGGTTTAACTGTGATCATTCTGAAAGCAATCAGCGTGCAAGATCATTACCAACCAGCTTTGTGCAGCTATACCTTGAAAAGTGACTCCATGAAAGTGGTATGAGGGTGAGGTAGGGAGGAAAGAGGAGTGTAGTGTTTATTTCCTTTTAACTTTCCATCTCGTATGCGTTCAGTGCCATGTCTGAACATGTTCAGACATTTCTTCCCCTCCTCACTTACCCTTCTTCCAAATGCTTGTCCTACAAATTGTATCTGGGATCTGAAAATTAAGCTGAATTCTTTCCTTCTCTTTCTTATGCACACAGAGTAATAAAGAGACTTTGCAATCCAAATTCTGCACTTGTGTACACCTGCATTAACCCCATTGTCCTCAAATTATTCCCTTAACAATGGCTGTGGGTTTGTACAGGTGTTGAACAAGCCCCGTAATTGGAATTTAACAAACAACAGCGGGGGGGGAGCTGGAAACAGAGCGAGAATTCAGCTCACTCCTCATGGCATTAGCTAACACGTTCAAGGAGCAGCAAAAACAAACACAAATTTAAAAGGTATTTAGGTGCGTGCAGATGCTGACAGGCAACTCATGAGATTTCCAAAAACTGCCAGTTTTCTACTCAGATCCACAGACCAGAGCAATAGCAGAGAGCATAAATGAAAAACTTTTGCACCGTCTTTCCAGTATTCTCTTTAGCCTCCTTCCAGCTTCACTGAGTATTTTGTTTCCAAAATAAACTTTGTAAGCTCCCCCTTGGGATCACAAAATCAGGCCTCAATCCTACAAGCCCAAACGCACGGGCCCAGCTGGGCTGAGGACAATTCTTCAGAGGGTTGACATGGAAGCGAGCCCGGCACACGCGCAGGATCGGGGCCGTATCTGCACCACCAGCTCCTCGGAAGGGAAGCACCTCCAAATCGCTTCCCACCGCATTTAAGAAACAACCCCAACGGGAGGCAGAAAAGCAAGACGAGGACGGGCAGAAGATCAGGCTTGAGGAAATGCCAACGCAATGAGAAGAGGACATGGGCTGCGCTATGTTGATACCTCAACTAAACTCAACAGCTGCTTCTCTAGGCTGAGCTAGATTTTACATAGCTGTAAAATGAAATAAAAGCTTTCTGCTGCTGTCATGAGGTCTTGCTTGCGACCATGACTGAAAGTTAGCTTCCTCCAGCCCTTTCTCTCCAAGTATCAAGCTGTGGCTGGGACGTTGACTGTAGATGGAGTTAGGCTTTGTTGTGATGGATAACTTGGTCATAACGGTCTAACAGGAAAGGTTAGCCGGCTGGCAAATGAAAGAGATCAGTGACTTTGTAGGGCCAGCAATTACTCCTTAGTGATGGAGTATTACTACAGAGCGCTCATTACTGAAGAGATGCCAGTTACTGACAAATTACCAAACTGAGAAATTAATTACCAGCTGAGAAAATAATGCACAAGGGATACAACTAAGGCAGCCACGTTCGAGAGAGGTCCATAATTTGCAACAAGTACATTCTAATCAACAATTAGTCCTGGTACAATTAGTACCACACTGGATACTCTTTCAGGATGGCAGACATCACAACTGTCTGCAAACCATCAATGGCTGAGACGAAATAGCATCATCTAAAAATGGAGACATTGTTCAACCTGACCATGACATTGTCCAACGCACAGACCCGACTCTGTGCTCCAACACTGCATAAGCAATTCAGTATTACTGCCATGAAAATAGTCATCACCCTACTCCTCCTTGCACCTACAAGACTACTTCTACATGTTCAGAAAACCCTCCCATACTCACACACCAGGCTCACAGACAAGGCAAGTGAACGAGGGAGAAGCATGCTCTGAGGAAGCATGCACAGAAGTGTGCTTTGCTGAATGTCAACAGGCATTTTTGCAATGCAAGCTCCAAGACAAGCAATTTTTTCCTCAGCTTTTTCATGCTAGGGGCCAACCCTGTGAAAAAAAAAAAAAAAATCTGCTTTTTGCTAAAATATAAAAAGATCTAGCCAAATTCCTCATCATCCAGTGGAAAATAATTGGGGGGGTGGAGGTGGAGAAAAACTGTATACAAAAACTGCATATGACCTCTGAGCTACAACTTTCACAGCCATGAGTACTAGTTTTAACAACGTCTCTGCAATCAGCAGCAAGACCTTCCTCTTTCCTCTGGTCCACATCTTAGGAACACGGTGCAGATGCTTGCTGATCCCAGGCCTCCAGGAGAGAAGAAGGGGGGATGAATTAGACATATAACACCCACAAGATCCCAACACAACGCCTAACCAGCCATGCCGCAGGTCTTGAAGGCAACGTGATATGGAGAAACACAAGACGGAGTAAAGACATCAACCTAACGGGCTCCTCTCTCTCTCTCTCTCTGCATTCAGAAGTAGTGGTGAACGAAGGGAAGACACATAGCACTGACTAAATGATTAAGTAAAATAGCCAAGGTCACTACCTCCAAGCCTTTACAAAGCAGAGATCCTACATTGTTTTGGGGAGAACAAATAAAAGGCAATCACAAAGCCTAAACAGCTAAGTAATTTACTTACATCATTAGATGTAATCATTAGACATCAGAATGACTAACTTTGCACAAGGAGCTTAATATTTTATTTTCTTTTAAAGTAAAGGCGTACCGGAAATTCAGCAGTCACGTCCTCTTCCCTGGGCGAGAACACCCACACTGCTCAGTCGCTCATTCACTCCCGTTTTTCCTGTGTAGCATCTGACCAAAAGGAGCCCAGACCGAAGCTTCCAGACACCCCTGCATCGCACACAGCAACAACTCTGATTTTTACAGTTTTATTTGGCTTATTCAGAAGACCCAGTCTCAGGTAATCCACGGGCCTGATCCTTCTCCTAATAAGAGCAATGGCAAAACTCCAGCTGATTCAGTAGTTCCGGACAGACCTTGCAGTGGCCAGAAGATAAACTTTAAGGGTCCAAGCCTTGCTCATTCACTCTTCTTGATTCCACAAGTAATCCTGTTAAAAATACTGGGACTGCTCCCAAGAGTCAAAGATGTGGGATCGGGTAAGAGGAGAAACTGACTGAGAAGTATTTGGGGGTTCCCCCTCCAGCAGAGCACAAACACATTCCCCAAAGCACCCTCTTACCTCTGTATATCAAATCAGAGCACCAACAGAAAATAAGTAAATAAAAGCAAAATGCCTGAAAACGTCATTCGAGGCAGGAAGAAGAAACCTAAGTAAGTCCTTCTTTTAAAACAAGGGCAATCGAATGATGAGTAGCTGAAAATGTGGCCACACACACACACACTCCTTCATATACACATACGTACACAGAGGCAGTTCATCAGAAGTGAATCGGAGGGAGAAAGATGAATTTGAACCCTTTATCCCCTGTCCTTTATAAAGGCTGCCACTCAGTAAACGGAGATTGCTCTAATTACTGTGACAATTCTGCACCCCGTTCAAACAACTTTTGTGTTCTGGACAGGTTTCTCCGCGAGTTTGAAATTCTTGGCCTGAGAACCACTCTTGTCTAAAAGAGGTTTCTCGTTGCAAGCGCAGAATGCAACACTAACAAGTTGTCCCTCTTTTCAGCTCCTTTCATTCTCCTCTTTTCCAATTGCCTGATTCAGGGCTTAATGGAAACTTGTCAAGGCTTTTCTTCCCACCAACCCTGTAGAGCCCCAAGGCAATCTGTGCACAGAGTAACCGCAGGAATCTCATATTGTCAATTAAAATTGAATAGACACCTGATAACCCAGTATACGTTCACAAATATACATTGCATGCATATACACAGACGTGCCCACGTAACCAGCCCGATACCCGCGTTCAGGCGCACCAGCAGCGCAACGCACCAGTTCCCATTTACAACCACCCAGCTACACCCAGGTTCCAGTTTTCACGTTTTAATTTCATATTTATGAAATTTAATTTCATATTTATGAAATTAAAACCAAACTACTTTCAAGTACTGTAGTTGAGCAACAGATTTCAATGGAAAATAAACTAACTACGTATACCAGGCATTCAGGCTCTAATAACCCTGGGGATTGTAAAGATATTTAGCTGCTCTCCAGATAAAATAAGCTCGGTGGATAGTCTTTACAGAGCAGTTTTGTGACCAGTACAGTAGTTATGTTTGTGACTAGTTCCTGTAAAGTAACCTTTTTTCTTTCAACCTTTTTTTTTTTTCCCCTTCTTTTTTTAATGGACACAGACATGTTTTAAGCCACATTTTGTGGTGCAGATTAAAAATGAAGAAAAAGCCCATCGGGGAATATAACAGGAATCGGAAGTAAACCGAGGCATTTGGTTAATAATAATAAAAAAATCTCAAAAACTTGACTTCCAGACAGACAACTATAATCTGTAACTCCTGTCAAAGGGAGAAAACCTTCTTGCCAACGTCCCAGAGAAAACAAAGGTAGAAACACTGATTGCCATCTTATTCTTCTGATGTGTTCATTCAAGGTCGTACCTTCCCGTGGATTCTTTAATATTGGCAAACATTTATAATAGCGTAATTTCAATAGCAGTCTGTTCAGCCTGGGTGTAGATCAATGCAGCATCTATATGCTGTCTTCCAGACCTTGCCTATGTCAGAGTGGTGGCCCTGGTTTTATAAATCTCCTAAATCTAATTAAACCAATGCAAACCTCTTACTGTGTATGCTCCCAAACCAGTTCACTGGTTTAACCAAGTTAAAATTATTCAGGCTAGGGTTTAAAGCCATTCCAAGAGAACCTTTATTAAATATTTGCATCAGTTAAAAAGAGAAATCAATGTAGTAGCTTGTCTCTAGAATAGAAAAGCCTATAGCCTCAGACTTTTCCAGGTCATTATTTAAGGAGTCACTGACTCCAGTGGGAGTTTGGATGTGCTTAGAGGTACATCTCCATCTTTTCTTGCTCTATTTTTCCCTTTCTTAAAATAGGACGATTTGTTTCTGTTGCATCAACATCCAAGAATATTCCCCAGAAAGTCCCTTTGCAGTATTTTCAGTTTGGCATTTTCTAGCTATTACTTCCCACACCCTCCTTTTGGATTCTTTTGGTGTCTCAGCTGCATCACCATCACCAGTCAATTAAAAAGCAGAGACTGATTTTGTTGCATACAGCACCTTTCACACCCCAGATACTCTGGAGAGCCCTACAAAGCTGTGAGATAGATACTGGTTGAGCACAATTATATATTCATACTCGGTAGCCATCAGGCGTGCAATCGTACTTCCCACGGAGCCTACGGCTTTAAAACCTGTTCTGCCGAGAGGGGAAAACAGTTAGGCAGGACTAACTGTATCAGTAGGACTAGTGAAATGGTTATGGGACCTTTAACACCACAGAGAGTCCCTCCTGAATTCAGCCTCACTTCCTGGCCGAATACCTGCAGGAGTTCGGTACCGGAAACATCTGACCCCAAGAAGAAGCTGCCCTCCCATCTTCTCCGTCCTCACACTTCCTTCAGCAAGCAGCAAAAGCCTTTCAAACAACGCAAATCCATTCTCTGCTCAGCAAAGCCTACTTGTCTCCTATAATTTCTATCATTTTACTGTCATCATTTCTTCTTTGCTGAAACCAGCAGCATATGAGTCAGAGAACAATCATTAACTTTTACAACTTCCATACAAATCCACCTACTCCTATTAGAAAAGCAGTATTGACATGCAACACAGCCTCAGACCAAATCCCCATCCTGCCAGGATGCTCCGCGCTTCTGTGGGAAAGTCAGATAATGCAGAAGCAGGAGCTCATTTAAGAAGGTACCATTGGAAACATAACTTTTTTTCCGCCCCCCCCAAGAGCAAAGGACACCAGCCACAGAAGCCGCAATATATCAATATGACATTTAGTTGAGTTTGGCTTTTTCAATACCTTCATCCACTTTTCAAGAAGTTGGCCATTGGTTCAACACACACGGGGCCTGATCCAAAGCCATTCGTTATTAATAGAAGCCTTTTTTCCACTGACTTCAATGGATCTTGGACCGAGCCCAAGGAAGACAAGATTTCACAGCAGCAAGAGTGACACACATTCTCCGCATTCAAAAAAAAAAACAAAAAAACACAACCCCAATATGTGGCATTTATGATGTCAATCTCTACAGCGTTGTTTTGTTTGTGTTTTGCTTTTTTAAAATAGGCTCTAGGCTGTGGGATTAACGCACCCAAAAAGCGTCTCTAGAGTTGGAAGGAATCACGCGCAGATACAAAACGCCATGGTGAGATCCATAATATTGCCAGTATTTCCCCCAACTAGAATACAAAGGCATCCTCTACCGCAACATTTCTTATAAGTTGCTGCAGCCACACTTTAAAGTGTCCCATCGTTACAAACTCCTCTAGTAACAGCTACAACATTACCCATGATGAATTAATTTGTATTAATATGGCTATCACACGCATTTCCATATGAAACCCATTGTTCTGGAGCATTAATAAAAACCTCACCAAGTGAAGTAACGTGGTACCCCTATATTTAGTTTAAAGAAATTTAAAATAAGTACATTAAAACAAAATTGCTAATATCTTTAGTACATCATAATTGGCACAGCAAGCAGAAACCCAGTTATCTTCTCAGTACGTATTTATAGCATCACCCTTCCCCATTCATTCCGCATTTTCTTAGAGAATCTGCTGTACCCTACATCTGCAATTCATTGACTTTACAATTTACCACATGTTGAGATGGAGAGGTCTCAGCTCCATTTGAATCACTGCACAAATATGCAAGTGATTTATCGTTTTAAAACTGAAGACTGCAGAAGAACGACTCCACTTTTCCTGAACATTACTCCTTCTGGCAGACCATGAACAATTACAGCGCGTACTAATTAAGCTCTGTAAATGTGCTGTGCCCTGCTAATGCCTACCAGGCCTCAAATTTAGTTGCATGAAGCCAAACTTCAGCCAGAGACTTAACTCATTCAGCACTGCCCGGTTGCCTGAGCGTGACCCCACGAAGAATAAGGGTCGAGGGTTTAGCCGACCTAAAACAAAGGCCTGAGACTGAACAGATTTTGCCGGAAAGAATCGGAGGGGGGAGATGCCAAAGGGAGGGGGCAAGAAGCGTCCTGGGAACCGGAGGAACATCCTTGTTGATAACCTGTTAAAAAGGTACAATACCACACCAGCTTTGCAGCGCGGTGCTGGGGGATTCGGATCTGTCCCCGGGGGCTAATAAGTCACAGTGCTCCATTGATTAGGGAAATGCATAAAACCTTCAACAAAACTGTACAGCTATTTGTGGAAGGGCCAAATTGACAGCCCCCTCTTTTTTTCTTTTTTTTTTTTTTCAAGTTGGGTTTTACATGGCTCGTAGAAGAAAAACATATGGTCGAAGGAGCACAGCTTTCCACCACACACGTAACCCTGCCTTTTTCTTAAATTAGGTTCCAAGCACAACAGTAACCTACGGGGAACCCAAAATCAACTGCTGGAGAAATTAAACCTAAAGTAATACCTAGGCATATTTGAGTAATCACATTATCTTGTTAAAACATACACACACAGAGCATAGACAAGACAGCAGCACTTCAGATCTGACTGTCCACTCTAGGAAAGCGTGTTTAATGGGGAACGAGCTGAGAATAACGAGCTTTGCTGAGCAAAGCAGTGTTTCTCCCCGGGGCCCCAGACTTTCCTGACACTTAAGAGTCAATCCCCAGATCCCAAGCTTCCCCTCCAACCATCCGTTCACATACTGGCGTTCCCCCCTCCCCACTTTCAACATCCCTTCTTTGTCCTCCAATTACTCCCCAGTAGCCCCTGCTCTGGCCGTGCCTCCCTCCAGTTACCCCCTCCCAAAACACCATCCTGGGCACGTCCCCCCTGCTCCCCTCGCCCCTCCATGCTGACCTACGCGTCCATCCCAGACCGTCCCTTCCAGCAGGACACAGGGCTTCTCCCCTAAAAACCGCCTCTACCCTCAACACCTCAATTCCTCGGCGCATCTTTTACCTTAACGTGGGCTTTTGCTGCTTTTTAAGAGGCCCTGTTTTATACACACAGAACAGTCTAATATATGCACTTCCAGGCATCCACCTTTTGCATAAAGCCTGATGCATTTATTTTTTTTTTTCCCCTCCCCTGGCTCAGTGCTACGTGAGAAAATTAAAGGACGTTTCCAGGTGTCATCTGTCTTTAAACGTTTGCTTGTGGCAGTACCTGGGAAATACCACAGGATACTGCCGAGACCTCCGTAAGGGACACGAGCCGTGCTCGGCTTCTTCCCTCCTTCAGCCTGGCTGCACCACCCACAGCCCAGCCCCTATAGCTCCGCAAGCATTAACTATAAACTTCGAAGTCTATTTAAAAAAAAACAAAACAAAACAAACAAACAAAAAAAAACCACACCCCACACAAAAAACCTCACACAAACAAAAACCAGCAGCGGGGAAGAGGAGCAGAAATATTCTTTGCTTTTGGGTGGGGAGGGAGAGGATTTCCATATCTCCCCCCCACACCCCCAGCACCACACTCCATCTCTCATTGCTTATAATTAGTGAAAGAAATTTGACCCACTGCCAGTGTCTGTGGACCTTGGATATTATAAGGCCAGCGTGGCGTCAAATATCTTAACATTCATAAGTGTTATAGGCTGTAAATAAACCCCGTGGATTTATGACCCTGCAGTGCTTGCCAGCAAACGACTGTGGCACATTTCTTTCAGCAGACCTGTCGAGGTGCAAGTTTGCCTTTGGTTGTAAAATTAACCATTTCCTTCACAAATGTGCCCAATTAGAAGTCAAAGTTTTAAGGCTTACTTACATATTTGCCGGGACGTGGTACTGAGGAGACGCCCGGGGGATCAGAGCTTTAAACTTCCCCCCAAAGCTCACAAAGCCCCCCCCTCCCAAAGCAAAACTTCTCACAACAGCCCCACTGTGGGAGCAGAGTGTCTTATTTCACACACACACAAAAAAAAAAATTAAAAAAAACGACAACCCGACCGCTTTTGTATGTGCCTATGGCCAGCCCTCATTTTTGGCTGCTCCGAGGCTGGGGGGAGCAGGCGTCTCCCCCCGGGCTGTGCCTGGAGAAGGATCTCCTCCCTTCCCCCAGGATAATGTCATCTGCTTCCTGTGTAGGAGAGCATTTGCTAAATCCAGGTTGTCTCATGCTTAACTGCCAATAATCCAACTTCCACATAACTCCCAGACAGCTGGGAAAAGGTCCTCAGAGTTTTTAGTCATGGTACAGAAACACACGTCCACACAAAAAATCTGCAGCTGTCCTTTTTCTCTACACCACATTTTTTATCTGATTTTGGGGCCCAGTCATGAAAGTCCGACAAATTTAAAACATTTTTACCTACGTTCTGGTTTACAAGCTCCAATGAAAGCCGCACCACACTCCTTCCCCCCCCCTCCACCTTCAGCTGACAAATCAGCACATATTTGCTTGAACAAAAAAAGAAGGAGGAAAAAAAACGCCAACAAAAAAAACCACCCCACTCAACATCATCAGTCCATGTATGAATGCATTCAAAAAACCTGGAAAGGCATCTAGTGTATTTTTTTTTTCAGTACAGATCAGCCACTGGTGCACCTATTAAAATTGTTCGATTTCCAAAGCAAATATTATTTTTAATGAAGTGCAGTCCTGCAATTATCCTGTACACTCAAGTAACAGTACTGCATTATATTGTTTTGCAAGGTCCCAGAAACATGAAACTTTTCTCTCACTAATTTTCATAGCCCCCTAAAGAGAAGCTGATTGACTAAGCAATGCAGCATTTGCTCCAGAATGAAATCTTATCAGGGGAAGGGGGGGGGGGGGGGGGGGGAAAATTAAAAATAAATCAGCTTCTTTACAAAAAAATAAGTTAACAAACACGGTCTGTTTGCCATTGTAGACCAGCTATGCTAATGCTATAGCAGAGTGATTCAGCAATCTACCTAATTAAGCATGAGGAAAGTTTCTTTATGGAGGTTCCATTTGATTTACGCCACAGGATCATCAGTTCTTATTTAACAGCTTGTTTTTACACAAGTCCAGAAACTTTATTAAAAGCATGTCCACTCTTTTTTTTTTTTTTAAGAGAGCAAATAAGTCACTCTCCATTGAACAGCTATGTATCATAAAGTACCAAAGTGCTGACATACTAAGTTGTATCTACATTATTAAACTAGTTGGTGGACGTTAATACTATAATCCATACTGCAGACATTAAACCTCAACCATAAAGATTAGTAAAGAATTAATAGTGTCACATCGAGACTGAAACCTTAACACACCAGCCATAAATATTTCTGAAGGAGATGAAAAACAATTAGCATAAATACCAAAGAAGGGCAAGAACACCTGTTCTTTTTCAGTGCGATAAGCATTTTATTGTTCTCTATTTAAAATGTAATGACCTGTGTAATTACAGTAATATTACATTGTATTGCAAGGGCTTGGAATGTCACACTTTGAAAAGTGTTGTCAAAACAATTGGAGGGAGGGGAAAAAAAGGACCACCATTAACCCTTCACACCCCAGGGTCTACAGCTTTTGTATTAGGAAGGATTATGTTGTTTGATTCAGTAGATAAAGGAAAACATCAATTTTTCAAGTTAATTAAAGAAAAAAGTTTCCTCCTGAACGTAAAACCTATGCAACGGGGCTGCTCTCCACCACAGCTATTCCCAGCTCCCAAACTTCAGGACCCAAACGCAAGCTCGCTCCCAGAGTTTCACTCAGCAAGCAACAATTTAGGGGAAAGGAAGATGCAACAGCACTAGCAAAAATAAGAGTATCTGCCAGCAGGGTTTTCACAAATCACAACGCATCTATTTGCTCACCGAAAGCATGAACCAAGCTCTAAAATTAGGGTAAAAATTAAATACACCATGTCTTCATTTTCTAACTCTGAAAGGAAAACGTTCTCTCTTTAATTATCCCTAACAGGCAGCTACCCCAGTCCCTCTGCAAGCGCAGGTATGGAACTGGCACTCTCGGATGCATTACCTCATTACTGTTTGACTAGACCTCTACTTAAAATACACATCTATTCCTAAAAGCAATCTGCAGTATTCTACCAAAAGCAAGATTAACACAAAAAAAATCTTTGACTTCTAAAAATAAAATTACTCCAGTCAAGCTTTATAAAGAGTTTGCAGTATTTAAAGCATTATTCTTGAGATAATATATTATTCATCATAAGCAGATTTTATGATACTTCGTAATTCTCCACATTCCTGAAGCAGTAAAGCAGAAATTGCTGCCCACAAGTTTGCTCTCGAACAGACAATTACAGGTACATTTACAAAACACAATAATCCTGCTACACCCCCAAATAAAACAAAAAGGAAAAAAATCCAGGGGGAAAAAAAAGAAAAAACAACAAGAAAACACACCCACAGACTTTTAAGATTCTACAACAGCAAAAGGAAATTAAAAGCGATTTTGCTACATATCTGCATCACCTCTTTACCGTGTATGCTCTAAAACTCAACAAACAGGGCTTCAGGAAAAGCTACACAAATAAAACTAAAATCCATAATTATGCAGAATCATCTATACCTTTTCAACCTGTATTTAAAAAAAACAAACAAACAAACACAGGAGAGAGAAAGATCTAGTTCATCTCGAATTGAAAGCTGGTACAGCAGAGAACTAGAATCCACCTAAAAACAGTGTGTGACAGACAACAGCTATCCCGCTGAATCTTTATAATATTCTGCTCTCAGGCCTAAATAAACAACTTTAATTTTTCCTGGCTATAATTAAGTGGCAGGCAAACAAACAAGCAGACAGAATGTGAAAGAATAAGGTTAAGAAAATAGGAGAAGGATTGCTGGAGCCTGGATGTGGAAATAAGAAAATTGCCTACTGAGTGCGGAAATATCCTTTCAGAATCCATCTGATAACACAAGCAGGCCACCTGCTATACCAGCCATAAACCAACCTGCAATCTTTGGTACAGTACCTTTAATTCACACAAACCCAACATTCCTATGGAGGCCTTTTCTAAACGTGGGGGAGCGAGGGGAGGAAGAACACTTCCAGGAAAGCTAACTGCTGAAGGATCCTATCTTGACATGCTAAGGGAAAAAAGGATCTGTAATAAAGGTAACGAGGAAAAAAAATAAAGAACTGTAGCTGTTGTAAGACGAAATGCTTAAAGAAAAAAGCAGTGGAGGTGTGCTGCCTATCAGCCTGCACTTGGAACAGTGGAATGCATTTAAGAAAAAAAAAAAAAAGGGAACACAAAGCTTCATAATTTGTAACAAAGTGATTTGTAACAAAGATTGCTTTGCCATCTGGATTCCTGGTGCTTACAGAATTTGGAATTTATCACCATCATCCATATACATGTGAGCGACCGTATTCAAAAGGAAAAATATAATGCATTCAGCCCCTGAATTCCCCTCCCCATCATTACAATTGCAAACCGCAGTTACCCCTATGCTACTGTCCCAGAAATCACCTCCTTGCAAGAGCCTTACAAGCCACCAAAATAAAACCCTACCACAGCCCTAAACATATGCAAAGTCAGAAAACCCTCCCTAGTACCTCCCTGTCACTCTGCATCTACTAATCTGTGTCTACTGATGTTTTACTAAGTGAAAACAAGACTGACCCGATGTTTAATATTTTAATGCTTTAAAACACTTGTAGATCTGATACACTGAAGTTGTCCAAGCCCTCAGTCATTAGGACGGCTTCAACATCTACAGAACAGTAGATCTATTATTGTAAATCGCTATCTCGTGTTACCACAAGGGAAAAAAAAAAGTGTATAAACACACATGGTGACTGTGGGGACGCTTCAGATTTAGAAACACCCAGAAGAAACAAAACAGCAATGCTAAAGCCATCGGTAGGAATACATAGTATTTTGTAGTCCCAGTGCCTTTGGCCGTTTTAGCTAAAAAATTTTTAAAACTCTTTAAATGGAAAGAAAAGGTGACACCTGAGAAATCTGATGTCAGAGCAGAGCACACCGTGGGTGACACTACGAGCAGGAAAACCAGCTGGGACTACAAACCCACCAGCAGACCCCAAAGTTTCCTTTGGGATCCCGGGATCTGGGCTAAAACTTGCTCTACCTCCACGCACAGGCGTG
>NW_010533149.1:53082-53301 GCF_000687285.1 Phaethon lepturus
CTGCCACTGACCCCTGGGGTAAAAAAAAAAAACAAAAAAAAAACCCCCCCAAAAAAACCCAAACAAACAAAAACAACCCCGCCAAAACTAAAAACAAAACCAGCAAAAAAACACAACAACACAAAACCGGACGCATTCAGCAAATTGGTTTTATGCCGGCATGCTTCCAGGAGGAATTTTGCTCGACTTGTTGGGTTATTCGCTGCTGCCCGCCGCTGC
>NW_010533150.1:0-308 GCF_000687285.1 Phaethon lepturus
TGGGTGGGGGGCACAGTGCTGCCGTCCCCCCCCAGCGCCGGTGGCATTTTGGGATGCTTGGAACAGAATCAGACCCCGTGGGAGCTGCGTGGGCTCTGCTTCCCACCCGGGACCACCCCGGGCCAAGGACTGATCCTGCCCAGCCCTCCTGCCCCACAGCTCCGTACCTGCGCTTCGGGCAGGGGGGCAGAGCGGGGGTCCGGCCGCAGCACGGGGACGTCCCCTGCACCCATCGTACCAGAAAGGCCTGATCCAGCCCCTCATGGTGGGGGTCCAGCCCGGCATGGGGCTGTGTCCCCTGCGGCGGG
>NW_010533150.1:485-820 GCF_000687285.1 Phaethon lepturus
TGTCCCGCAGCTCCTGGCAGCCTGGGCTTTCCTTACAGGGGGGCTCCCAAGCTTTAAGGAGCCAGGAGACGTGACCCTGCACCGTGATGGTCCGGCAGGATTTGGGTTTTGGGGTTTTTCCGAGGATCAGGCGTCACCCAGGGCTGCTTTGTGTCCCCTTGGGGTGCCCTCCTCGGTGTTCCCTGGTGCCAGCAAGAGGAAAGGGGGGGATGCGGGCTGCCTCGGCATGGCCCCCCCATTTCTCTCCGGCTCCTCAAGGGCCCCTGTGGCCTCTCCCCGCTCTAGGAAGGGGCGCTGGATCTGCTCAAGTCCCTCACCGGCTACCACATGACCAA
>NW_010533150.1:950-1961 GCF_000687285.1 Phaethon lepturus
ACGGATCGGGGTGGCCGTCAACTCGGTGCGGAAACACTGCTCGGACGAGGAGGTGGTGGCCTCGGCCAAAATCCTCATCAAGAACTGGAAGCGGCTGCTGGGTGAGCGATGCTGGGGAGAGGCAGGAACCCCCCCACACCCCTCCCTGGGCTGTCGCGGCACCCCACACCCCTGATGCTCTCCAAGGGGGTTGGGGTGGGATCAGTCCCGAGCTGGGACGTGCGAGCTCCCATGCATCGCAGCCACCGTAACCCGGTCCTGCCAGGCGATGCGTCAACTTGATGGATTTTTCCAAGGGCTCGTTTTCGCTCTGGGATGGAGCAGTGTAAATCAGCCTGTGCCCCCCCAAGGGCTGAGCATCCCCCCACCCTGGGATGCAGCTCCCCAGATGCCCTGCGCTGATTTGGGCTGTGCCTGACACCCAAATCATTCCCCCAGAGTCCTCCACTGCCCCAAAGAAGGAGAAGGATGGTGATGGGAAGAAGGAGAAGGACGCGGATGAGAAGAAGGAGAAGAGGCTGGATTTTCCCAGCTGCCCCAACGAAGGGGCGAAGCACCCCAGGAACCCGGCTGAGAAGCACAGGGAGAAGCACAAGGAGAGGTGAGGGCTTCTTCCCGCTGTCGGGGGCCACCCGACATGGCCAAGGCATCCGTGGGGCTGATACGAGACCACTCTGCTCGTTCCTTACAACTTGTTTGGTTTATCCATCTCTGCCCAGCCGCGGGTGCTGGCAGCACCGCCGGAGAACCAAAGGGCAGCTGCCCGCAGCCATGGCAGCACCAGGGCAGTTTTCGGAGAAGGGAAGGAGAAATGGCATTTTTTTTCTTTTCCCTTCTCTAGAGCTATTTATTCCCCGGGCGAGGGCTGTTTGGATGGTGCTTGTCTGACCCTGCCCCGCTCTCTCTGTCCCCAGGAAGCCCAGCAAGTCCGGCTCTCGTGCCGCCACCCCCCGGGGCCACCCTGCTGACTCCATCCCGGAGAGGTACCTGCCAAAGGGCACGCCGACCCTC
>NW_010533151.1:0-2455 GCF_000687285.1 Phaethon lepturus
CCTAGTGTTTCTGTGATTCTGTGATCTCTTCCTAAGACTCATTTTGCTATGTAAGAATGGTTTTCCCTTCCCTTCCCTTCCCTTCCCTTCCCTTCCCTTCCCTTCCCTTCCCATTACTGTTATTGTATTTCATTCACATCTACCATCAGAGTAGAACACACATAGCCTGTACCCTTTATCAGTTAAAAAAAAATTAAACTGAAATTTTCATATAATATAAAATATTCAGTGAATAATTTTGTAAGTAGGATTTGATTCTGAGTAACAAACAGTTGTGTGAGGAATGATTAATCCCTTCCCTTCCCTTCCCTTCCCTTCCCATTACTGTTATTGTATTTCATTCACATCTACCATCAGAGTAGAACACACATAGCCTGTACCCTTTATCAGTTAAAAAAAAATTAAACTGAAATTTTCATATAATATAAAATATTCAGTGAATAATTTTGTAAGTAGGATTTGATTCTGAGTAACAAACAGTTGTGTGAGGAATGATGAAGAGAGAAAAAGATTATTTTTTTCTTATTTCACAACCATCTGACAAAATAATGCTAATGGAAGTACACAGACATTATAAAAGTATTAATTTTTCTTCTCAGTTACTCAAATCCCAGATTAACATATGAAACATGAAATGTAATATTGACAGTGATTTAGACCTTAAAATACATAAATTTTAAATATTTCAAACTTAAACCAACATCTTATTTCAGAATCATAAGTTCAGGTAGATCATATCAAAGTTAGGCAAAGTAACCTGGGTAGCAATTGGAAATTCTCTTTTTCTTTTTCATAAAGCAAAGCCTCTTTTGCTTTATGTGCTATATATCAGTATATATACAGTACAGTTTATTCTATTGCCTGCATGTTGTTTAATCATGCACCAAACTCCTTTTCCCTGAAGCGATGCAGTACATTGCAGTCCTTGATGACTATTCCGCTGTCATTTCTTGGATCACATGTTGCTAACAGTAACTTGAGTTTCTATTATTAATTTTTTCTTAAAACACTGCATAAAATTTCTTTCTTTTAATAAAGTGTGTTTACAGACAAAATAATTACCTTACTGCTTGCTCTAAAACTATCAGGTTTTAACAGGCAATAAATTATTTCAAATTATTTTTTCAGGTAATTAACAAATTGGATAATCTGCCAGAAACAGTTTTTATTGCTTGCAGGTGCCAAAGAATATCAGGCATTTTTAATCCCGTATATCTCTAGAATTTAAACACATGATTATGTGTAATTTATATGTATAAACTAGGAATTTTGAATTGTTACTGGTAAGTCTCAGAGATATGGTATAATGACTCATAAAAAGAAGGACTGAATATTTATTCTATATCTTACATTTTATTTAAAGGAAACCTTATATTTTAAAGTGTCGTTTTGTTTGCATTTTATATTGTACATTTCTTCATTTTGAGAAGAATTCATTCACAACCTGTGTCCACTGACAACAATCTTTATAGCATTTCTCCAGGTCAAGAAATCTGATTTTATTGAATTAGTTCTAGAATGGAAAAGTGATAAACGCTTTGTCTGCTAAGAACTACCAAACTGAGATGTTGAAAACAAGGTTCAACAATTCAGTTACTAAATGTGCTATTTATAAGATTGCATTTTGCTATTAAATGCCATGGTTATTTTATTAGATCTTCTAAAGGGAAATTTCTGTTATTTGATCATCTGAAAGTCCTATCTTGCCATGTTTTAATTTTAATGACATATTCCTGGAAAAGGTTAATGTAATTTCCCCTCCCCCACAGTATTATCAAACTGGCTGCTTTCTGTTTCTTTAATAAAAATTATAAAAGTCAAGAGCTCCCAAATTCATTGAAGCAACACTTTTTTTTTTTTTTAAGCAAACTTGTGAGCTTGTTTTCTTCTCACTTTGGTTGGATAATTAATTTCAGAAGGCACATGAAATGCAGATATTCTTTACTGTCTCTGATTTACATTCTTTTATTGAAAAAACATTTAATACACTGAGCTCAAAGTAGTTCTGCAAAGAAGATGGAGTCAGGTTCTTTTGAGTGCTGCCCAGTGACAGGAGCAGGGGCAATGGCCACAAACTGAAACACAGGAGGTTCCCTCTGAACATCAAGAAACACTTTTGTTACTGTGAGGATGACTGAGCATGGGAACAGGTTGCCCAGAGAGGATGTGTAGTCTCCATCCTTGGAGATATTCAAAAGCTGTCTGGACATGGTCCTGGGCAACTGGCCCAAGGTGGCCCTGCTTGAGCAGAAGGCGTGAACCTCCAGAAGTTCTTTCTGACCTCGACTATTCTGTGATTCTGTGAACTCAAACACAGTGAAAGTAGGTTGACTCTTTCTTCATGTACTTGCTTAACAGTCATAAAACCTCATGTTTTGATTTTCAGATCTTGGGAGGATTTTATATATATAGAAAGGGAAGGGGAAGTGGAAGGGGGAGGGAAAGAGGGAGGGGA
>NW_010533151.1:2486-6751 GCF_000687285.1 Phaethon lepturus
GGTAAAGGGGAGGAGAAGTGGAAGGGAAGAGGAAGAAGGGCAGGGAAGGGAAGGGAAAACCATTCTCACATAGCAAAATGAGTCTTAGGAAGAGATATTTCCCTTATGATTATGACACTTAAAATTTAAATGAACATGGAATAGATTTTGGTTTTCTTGCCCTAATTTTAAAGAAATACAACTTTGTATTCATTGTTGACTGACATGAAGTTTTTAGAAGCATTTATCTATATATATTTGTATATAGAGCTGCGTGCATGTATATGTATGTGTATATATATTCATATATATAGTTCATATACATATATCTGTATGTATACAAATACTTTTAGAGAAACCACTTTCTGTTTTCTGAAGACATTTGTAGAGAATAACACTTTTAAAAAAAATCCTAATCTTCCATGAATGATCTGCTAAAACTTTGAGACTCTTATTACTGAGAGTCTGAAAGAACGATTTACATCTTATTCATATCAGTCAGACTCTTTGGAGACCCCTTAGGCCAAGTGGCGTAACTTTACTTTAGAGTACTTATGTGCTCTGATGCTGCAAAAGTAGGATATTATGTAAATGTTCAGTAGTGTCTTCAACAGCATGTAAGTAAGATTGACTGTACTCAGTTATAAGGCTGTATCACAAATTTCTTAGGCCTTTTGAAGAACTGATTTGTTAGGTGTATAAAAGTAAAACTTTATTCACTGAATTTTATGAGTGAAGTTAAAAATTATATCAGTTTGAAGTCCCTAATTACATGAAATCTTTGTTTTCAAAGAATAAACTTAAGTAGTGAAATGAATTAATGAAAAAAATGACCTTGACACTCCTCAACCTATATTCTCTATGAATAGCTTGAAGTTTTGGAGAGCTGCATCAACCCTGAGCTAAAAGATGTTTCAAAAGAAGAAACCATGTTCTGCAATGTAGCCAAGGGAAAGAAAAATTAGTATTCATTGAAGCAAAGAGGGCAAATGCAAGGGGTGCTGGGAAGAAATAAAAGGAAATGCAGCCTGATCTGCAGTTATGTGAAGGCAAGTCCTCAGGGTCTCCTTTATCCAGGAAACTCCCAGGTTACCCTGTTTTCCATTAGGTTCCTTCTTCATTACTCTTTCTTACACCCTCCGTGACCCTTTATTCTTCATTTTACTGCATAGTAGACCCTCTTTTACAAGGAGGAGAGAAAAACACCTCTGCCTGCTGAGTACCCAGGAACCTGGGACTTTCTGAAAGGTTACCCTGGACACAAGTGCACAAAGTTTGATGTTGCAGATGCCTTAAAAGGGAACAGTAATAAAAAACATGTTCACTATCTCTATACTATACACAATACAAAATATATGTTTCCTCAAACATACAATTTCACTTTATAAGAACAGCTTGACAACATTTTCAGGATAACTGTAAAATTGTCCTTAATTCTCTGAGTGTGAGATACACACTTGAATAAACTATATGAGAATGATAAGCACTAATTGCCCCATTATTTTCAAGCATTTATGCACCTCAGAAGCCACACGGAAGCTGTTGGATAGTTATCTCTAAGGAATTAATTAATTATAAATAAATTTTATCAATAATACTTAATTTTATTTATTAATAATACTTAATTTTATTTATTAATAATGTAATATTTGTAAAATCATTATATTATTATTTCCCTGCCTTCTTAGAAGTCTAAAAATACCAGAATCAAAATGCACATAAAAAGACCCCCAAAGACTGAGTTAATTGCCTTGCTGGATGAAAAATAAAATAACAAATTACAACAAATTTGCATGTGCAATTGGTAGGAAATTTCTTTTTTGTCATGGGGTTAATTCAGAGCCAATATATAAAAAGTTAATCTTAAAAACAAATGAAAACAAAATAAAGCAGAGAAATAAAAAAGTTAGCATGGAGTATCTATCATTTACCACATCATTTAATTGTCATTGTATGATTATCTGCCCTCCTCTTTAGATACCACACTCTCATATGTATTATTTTGTTATTATTTTCCCTCTAATTAGTTTTATTTGGAAAAGCTAATTAGGTGCCACATATTTCCTTACACTCAGTGTGCAATAACCACTGATCCACAGTGAACTCAGTGGTTAATGATCATATCAGGAAATATCTGATTTATCCATTCCAGGGAAGCAAGCATTATTTAGTGATAACTTTTGCATTTGCTTTCAGAGTTCCCCAAATATAATGATGGGAAAATCTTCAGCTCCTTTTTATTCAAAAGAAAAAGAGTATGTTTTATCATAAACCTATGTCCACCATTTAATGACACTTCAGCAAAATGTCACACATTTATTCATCATCTTCACTGGCTGTCAGTCATTCATATCTTTCTTCTAAGTTCCTCACCATTTCATAAGATAATTACTACTGGGATGCCATTAAATGCTAATAACTGGAGGATCCATTATAAAATTGACTCATTATCCATAAAATGGGCGAATATGGTATTACCATTTCAAACACAAAACACATTATGTGTTTGGTTTTTCTTAATTTTAATATGTTCCATGGTCTTATGCAGTCAACATTAAATACTATTTTTAATCAAATGCCATAGATAATCTGTATTAAATATACTTCATATAAAAATATTTCTAAAGGAGAATTATAAGCATAATTAGATGGCACAATGTTGGTGATAACATTTCTTAAAACAGCCAGTTTCATATGATGTTATCATTTTGTTGATTAATTTAAAGCATATTATTCTAGAAAATCTTCCATTACATTGTACTGGGAAGCCCCAGCTCTAAGATGCTGACAGACAGAAGCAAGTAAACCATTGTATAATTGTTCAGTTTACAACAATGCAGCTTTCATTTCTGTTAGTTTTACAACCAAACTGTTTTAAAATTTAAATTCTCAAAGAAGGACAAAGCAACACTGATACTAGGGATTACCATTTTTCCTGTTAACAGTAGAATTGTATAGGATTTGAAATAAAAAAATACTTTGCAAACTTCTTTAAGTGTAAAAAACACTTGCATTTTTTCCAGTGCTTTATTAAAAACCTGAAAATTCAGAAAACTAAAAAAAAATTTATAAACCACAGAATCACAGAATGATTGAGATTAGTAACTCAAGGTTATTATGTGGAACTCCCCTGCTCAGGCAGGACCACCTAGGACAGGTTGCCCAGCAACATATCCAGATGGCTTTTGGATATTACCAAGGGGAGATGCTCCACAACCTGTCTGGGCAAAATATTGCAGTGTTTGGTCAATCTCACAGTGAAAATGTGTTTCCTGATGTTCACAGAATCACAGCATCATGAAGGTTGGAAAAGACCTTTAAAATCAGCAAGTCCAACCATCAACCCAGCACCACCATGCCCACTAAACCATGTCCTGAACCGCCACGTCTACACATTTTGAACACCTCCAGGGATGGTGACTCCACCACATCCCTGGGCAGCCTGTTCCAATGCCTGACCATGCTCTCTGTAAAGAAATTTTTTCTAATGTCCAATCTAAACTTCCCTGGTGCAACTTGAGGTCATTTCCTCTTGTCCTATCACTAGTTATATGGGAGAAGAGATCAACACCCACCTCACCACAACCCCCTATCAGGTGGCTGTAGAGAGCGATAAGGTCTCCCTTCAGCCGCCTCTTCTCCACATTAAACAACCCCAGTTCCCTCAGCTGTTCTTCACAAGACTTGTGCTCCAGACCCTTCACCAGTTTCATTGCCCTTCTTTGCACATGGCCCAGCAATTCAGCATAGTGAGAGGCCCAAAACTGAACACAGGATTCGAGGTGTGGCCTCACCAGTGCCAAGTACAGGGGCACAATCACTTCCCGACTCCTGCTGGCCACACTAGTTCTGATACAGGCCAGGATGCTTTTGGACTTCTTGGTCACTTGGGCACGCTGCTAACACCTGTTCAGCTGGCTGTCAACCAGCACCCCCAGGTCCTTTTCTGCTGGGCAGCTTTCTAGACATTCTTCCCCAAGTTGGTAGTGCTGCATGGGGTTGTTTTGACCAAGGTGTAGGACCTGGCACTTGGCCTTGTTAAGCCACATACAGTTGACCTCAGCCCATGGATCCAGCCTCTCCAGATCCCTCTGCAGAGCCCTCCTACCCTCCAGCAGATCAACACTCCCTCCCAACTTGGTGTCATCTGCAAACTTAGAGAGGGAGCACTTGATCCCCTCATCCAGATCATTGATAAAGATATTGAACAAGACCGGCCCCAGAACCGAGCCCTGGGCAACATCACTTGTCACCCGCCACCAACTGGATTTAACTCCATTCACCAC
>NW_010533152.1:0-646 GCF_000687285.1 Phaethon lepturus
GAGCGGGAGGCTCTGAAAGGTGAGTGTTAAAATTCCCTGAGCAGACTTGAGACTAGGGGCTTAGGTAGTGCGTGGCCTGATCAGCATAAATTGCACAAGAGAAAAAGGGTGGTGCGTGGCCTGATCAGTGTAAACCACACAAGGTAGTGCGTGGCCTGATCAGCGTAAAGTACGCATAAATGAGGCTCCGATACTAAGAAAAAGAAAATGGTAAATCTACTTGGCATAGAAAAGGGGATGCCCTTGGCCGAGGTCTTACAGAATTGGGAGAGAATTTATGGTACAGCGGAATTATCTAAAAAGTGCGCAGTTAAATTATGTCATGATGATTGGCCATTTATTACAAGATTGGCAGGAGGGAACCCTCTAGAGTTATAGCCATCCTGGGGAACCTTCAATCCACATAAATTAATGTATTTGAGACATCAGCTAGAAGATAAGTACCCATACCAAATGGATTACTGGTATGTATGGTATGCATGGTCTTGGGAGAGAAAACATCCAGGAGAAAAAAAAATTGAAAAAGAAAAAGGGGGTAATTGTAACAGTAGCAGAAGCTACTGCACCAGAAAATCCTGTGAGAAGTTCAGCCTTACCCTGTCACTTCCACCCTCTTGTGATTCTCCTCCTGTTTACCCTCTGGTTG
>NW_010533152.1:656-1010 GCF_000687285.1 Phaethon lepturus
TCTTTCCCATGACGATGAATCACATTCCTAATCCTGTTGCTATGCAACCTGTGCCGCCCATGGAGACTCCACCAGTATTAAGCTTTTATAGGGACCAGCCTTGGAAACCTAGTGACAGCGTTGTGGGGAAGTAAGATGCCCCGCCTAAGGGAAGACGCTGAAAAGTGTGCCCAACTATTCCCAAATATATGTACAGGGTAAAATCCGAATTGGAGTGATGTCCAAATACTATTAAGGGAACTTTTTTGCCCTGATGAGAGAGAGAAAATAATGACTAAGGATGCTGAATTAGCACGACAGGCAGGGAGAGCTCGAACCCCATGGCTGGGAAAAGACCCCAAATTGAATTTTAAA
>NW_010533152.1:1256-1670 GCF_000687285.1 Phaethon lepturus
AAAAAAAGGGGGCGGTTTCCAAGACGGGCCTCAAAATCTGGTAGAAGCCATAAGAGCATGCACAGAGACGGGTGTGAACTGAATGAAGGTGCAGGAATGTAGGCAGAGGTCGGACAAGCATCCCGGTGATTTTTGGGGAAGACTAAGGCAAGCACTGTTGAAATATGGAGGAATGACTCCACAAAACTTGAATGATGCGCTTGCGATTACTGTCTTTGTGGACCAGGCGGCCCCAGATATACAGAAATATTTTAAGGACCACATGCCAGGGTGGCAAGGAGAAAGTCTACAGAAAATTTTGAGTGTTGTTGTATTTGTATATAATGGACGTGAGGAACGAAAGGAGGCTGAGCAGGTTAAGAAGGAAAAAGCGAAAGAACAGGAGGCCCCCTGAGCTGGAAGATGGGGATGGAG
>NW_010533153.1:0-8621 GCF_000687285.1 Phaethon lepturus
GAGCCGGGGCTGCAGGCGTTGTCTCCTCCGGCTCCGCTGCGCTGCCGTTGCAGCCGGGGCTTTGCCGCCTGCGAAGGGAGATGGGCACGAGCCCCGCTGCGCAACCGAGCGGGGAGGTCAGCTCCTTGCCTCTGCCCCAGGCTGCTGGTGTGACCTGCGCTCTGCCCCTTCATCTCTTCCCATGCGAGTTGGGCTGGATTGAGATGCAAGTCGTCACACTAGTTTAAGCTTAGCCTAAACACTTGAGATAGAGGCAGTTGGGTAACTCCGGACTGTGCTAAGGGATGGCAGCAGGAGCATCCTGCCACTGAACTGCCTGCGCTGCCCATGGCAGCTCCCCGGCTCCGAGCGCTCTGGGCTCCTCATACCTCCGTGGTCTCCCCCCGCCCCCGACTTGTTGAGACACGCAGGGATGTGCTCGCTGTTTTAAATATCATTGTGCTTCAGATTGGGGGGTTACTTGTAACTAAAGGGGTGTCTGCAGGCTGGCTGCCTGAGGGGCACTGAGAGCAGATCTCCTAAATCCAGCCTCAGCTCACCACTGCCTTTAAACTCCATCAAATGGTACCTATCAGGGGACATTTAAGGAAACCTTTTAGTCAATATTGCCTTGAGAAATTCTATACTTGAGAGCCTTAATGCCTTATCCGCAATGTGTGGTACAGGCTGGGCGGCAGAGAGAAATCCTTGAACTCTTTCATCTTCTGGGTGAGTAGTGGGGAGGATGAAAACCCAAACTGTGCTTCTGGTTGGAAAAGTAAATGACTTATCCCTGGGGGAGAAAAGTCAGATTTTTTTTTTTGAGTGCTGCTATTCTCAACGTGCTCTGCTTTCTTGGTGAGAAGTGGATTGGCAACGAGGAGGACCAGGAGCGCCGAGTGCTCTGTAACTAGACTTTGGATGGCGAGGAGGTGCGCTTGTGAGCGACGGCTGGATGTGCGTGTTGGCACGCTCGCACGATGGGCTTTTGTATCTGAGTCTTATGCATGTTCAGTGGACGAGTGCATATTCCTACCACGGGGCTGGGACTCGATGCCTGAAGCGTTGGCTGAGAATGGCCTCAAACCCAAGCTGCTGAAGGAGATGGCTCCGGTGCTGTGTCTAACACATCAGGCTTCCTTGCGGTATTTTCAGCCCCTATTTGCTTTTCAAATCTCCTCCCTTTCAGCATCTCCATCAGCAGGTTGGTCCTTCAGCCTGCTTTCAGCCAGAAACACGGGGACTGGGGTGCACGAGCCAAAAGCCCACTGCTGGCAGGAGCAGTGCCCGGAGGGCGGAGGGATGGTCCTGGGGACACGCATTTCTCTTACGGGGGAGGAGGGAGAGGAAGGATTCATCTGTCAGTCCTTCCTGGCAATGGATATGCTCCTGGAGAGCTCCTTGGAGCCCTAGGTGGGAATCCTTTCTTTAGCTGTTGATATGCAGAGCCATGCTGTGCATAAATAAGGGGGAACAAGTTGGCTTCTATTTTTATATAGACCTTTTATGTATTTGTCTTTCTCAACTGCCTTGGTCTTTTGTATTCCCTTTTTCTTCCCTATCCCTCCCCCTCTGGTTCCGTCTTTTCTCCTTTCTATGTCTCTCCTTCATTCCTCTTCACTTTGCAGCATCATGCTAATTAAGTCTGCTAATTAGTTCATGTTTGTGCATACAGTGAATGAATATGCCATGCTATGAGTGCTAAATACCAGACATTATGTTGTCATTCAAATCCTGGGCACAAGAAGCTGCCTATACAAATAGGTGTGAGTATGCGTGGTGTATGTGAGGGTGTGTGTTAGTGCTGGGTGTGCAGCTGTGTAAGAAAACACTTGCAACTGCATGTAGGACCTGCAGTGGCTGTGCAATCCCTGCCCATGTTGGCAGCATCTTGTGGGTCCGCTCTGGGCAATAGTAGCAAGTTTACTGTATGTGGCAGCCAGTAAACTGCATGTGTCTTGTACCTAATGGTATTTATAAGCCCAAAGCTCATGTCTGAGTGCCGTCCAGGGGTTTGGATGTATGCACGTAGGCACCTGTAAATGGGTCCTGAGATCTGGGGCGAGTTGGTGGTTGCTACCTTAAAAACCAGAAAAGCAGCAAAAGATTCAGTGTAGGCATTTGCACGATTTGCTCAAAATACCTGGGCCAGATGTATGTGCTTAGGAACGGGAGGTTCCTATCAGGGCTTGCTTCCTGATTCAGTGCGAGAACTTGCTCTTAATCCTCATCCAACAACTACCTCGGAAATCATTTTGTATACGGGCCGGAGTGTAGAATAAACTGGGTTATTATAAATAATGAGGCGGTTAGTTATGTATGTACATTCTATACAACTTGCTCAGCGTCTTTGCTGTTGACGTGGGAATAAAGTATCCTCTCCTGCAGGAATAGTAATTACGGCTAGCCTGGTCCGTCTCCCCGAGACCCCGCGTGCTCTGCAGCTCCCCGCGCCTGGCTGGGGGGCATGAATTAATGCCACGTACAGAGCCAGGGGCTGCGGCCGCTGGGCCATTTATTAGCAGCAGGAGCTGGGTTAGTCCTTCCCTGGTGTAAATCGGCAGCTCTCCATCAGCTTGGGTAGATCACAGCCCCCCTCCTCCCTGTTTGAGACTTGCCCGTGGGTGCTGCTGCTTCCCCCAGCCTCTGAAGTGACCCGCAGTGTTTCGTTCTGAGTTAAGCCCTGAAAGACCACGAACTCCTTTTAGATTTCCTTCTGCCATTTGCTCACTGTGCAAGACTTTTTTTTTTCTTTTCAGTAAAGAATCTGTGTAAACAGGCCCCAAGTCCTCTAAGCAAACGGAGAAGCTGCCACTGTATAAATCATGTAGCAGCAGCAAAACCAAAGGGCTGATTCCTTTACCCACTGCCCGAGTGTGAACCCGCTGCCACCGACTGCCAATACCATGATGTGGGCATTGCTCTGCACCCAGGGCAAGCTGTCCTCACCATCCTGCTTGGTCCTAATCCCAATTACTTCGCTAACTGTGGAAACTCAATTATCCGCCTAGCTGCTGGGGTCAGAAGAAGAGGTAGTTAGGGTGATAAAACTTCCATTACTGTGTCCCCAAGGCTTCGCTGTATTGTTTTCTTCCATTATGTCACACTGTTAGAATCCATTGCCTGAGAAAAGTGTGGCCCGATTGTCCCAAATGGTCCCTGCAGGATCAGGGCGGATTAATACTTGGTGAACTGGAGGGCATGTGTAGGGCATGTTTGGGATGATTGCTTTGGTGGGTCCATCCATCCAGAAAGATCAGCCCCAGCTGGTTCTCCACCTCCTGAGTACCGCAGCTTTCCCTGCTGAGCATCCGAGGGTGGTGAGGCCGAGGGCCAGGCTTTTTGGGGGCACCCTGTGTTTCCCCTTCCCTTCCAGACCCATGGCTCAGAAGCTCTGCTGCCTGCATGGCTCCTGTTGAAGGCAGCCAAAGACACATGGACAACAGGGAGCTGGACACTGAAATTCCAAGCACTTTAAGTGCTGGATGAAAGCCTGGAAGCGTCCTCCTGAATCACCTCCCTGTGTAAACCACCTGGGCAGCCCTATATCATGAGTGGCACCGAGCCTCTCGGGGCGGAGGGGTCCTTATTTTTGGCTGGTGCAAATTGGCGCGGGTATACTGGAGGCAGCGGTGTGGTGAGGATCTGGTCCACTGCTCTTGTGCCTCATCTCGGGCTTACGTGCAGCAAGCAAACAGAGGGAAACTCAGCAAAGTGAATTAATTTTAAATACTCAGCTGAAGGAGGTTATTTACATTCCCCAACCTGCTGTCTAGCTGTCCCCTGTCCTGATCAAAAATAAGCAAGGAGCAGCCTCTCTGGGAGTGTGTTCAAGACAAGATCACATCTGTCCCCTGCATTTCTTCATCCCTCACCAGACTCCTCCAGATGGCTTCCCCCTGAGGAAGGGGGGAGCCCAGGTTTCCAGTTAGGAACGAGGAGAACAGATGACTTGGCAGCACCACTGGAAATTGTTAGGACTTCCCCCCACCTCCGAAAAGCAAGCCCTGAGCTGTCCTGCTGTATGGCAGGATGCTCCACAGAGGTCTAACGTGGCCATGCTCATCAATAATGGATGCAAGGAGAAGGGAAAAGCCATGTGCGGTGTTTTCAGCCAAGATCTGGATCGCAGGAGTGAAGGTTGGGGTGCAGGAGTACAGTTACTGATGAACGGGGCTGCAGGAGAAGGTTTCTGCATCACTGCATGAAGAGCAGAGTGAAGCGGAGCCCAGAGAAAGACCTGGGCAGGTTGCATGGGCAAGTTCCCCAGGGTGACTGCATGGTTTGGGGGCTTGGGTTTTCACTTTATACATGCTGTTTTCATCAACAGCCTGAAAAAATGAAAAACCAGAAGCTGATTGACACCTGAAAAATGAAACATTTCATCTGGAAATTCAAACTTTTATTTTGTTTGTTGTTCTAATGAAAAACAGGCTTTTTTTTTCCCCGAGGAGGGCAAATTCCATGAAAAATTTTCATTGACTTCAAAGTAGAGATGGAAAATTTTAGATGAGCCTTATGGGAAAGTCCCCAGTGAGGTTTCAAAGGAAGCAAGGCAATTTAAAATTGAATCCAACCAGAGCCAGTAGAGAAAACTGACTTCTAGTGGAAGTGATGTGCCCAGATCTTGGTGCCTGCATGGGGAAGCATGTGGCAGGGATGGCTGCAGAAAGGGAGATGCCTTCCCAGCTCTCCATCCTTTTGGTGCAGGGAGCTGAGGAGCTGTACCACATCCAACTCTTCCCCTCCAGCTCAGGCTGTGAGCTTCCTTCCAGGAGAAACACTTGTGTCACCAGCCATACAAAATGTAAAAGCTGTGGGTGATGGTTTTTGAGCACTGACAGCATCACTGAGTGGGGAAAAAATGTGCTTTGTGGACAAGAACATCCTTGTGCCACAGGGAGCTGGACCCCAGGTGGGGTAATCTACCATTTTTGCTGGCAGTGATTTACGCAGCTCAGCCCCAGCGCTGGAAGCCATGATAAACCTGATCCGATCGCCTCCCAGCTTGCATAGTTGCTGGAAAACAGACACTGCTGCTAACAGCAAAAGCTGCTGCTTGGTGCTTGTACCCATCTCGGAGTGGCTGGAGGTGTCTCTGGTCCCCCTGCAGCTGATGGCTGAGCTCCTCCTTGTCTCTGGTGAAGCCAAGATGCATCCAGATTTGACTTTCCTGACCTGGGATCTCTGGTCAAAAGTCACTGAAATGGTCAGAAAGCTGGCGAGTAGCACCAAGGGGGAAAAGGAGCATGGCAGCGAGAACACCAGCTGCCAGGACTGCTGCAGCGGCTGGCGCGGGGCTGTCAGGTACCGTCAGTGTAATTACGGAAAAGTGCTGCAGGATAAACATCACTGTATTCGGAAGAGTAATTGTGCGTCAGCCTCGGGTTCCTTTTGGCGTGTCAGGTAGACACCAATTTTAGCTCCTCACGCCTTGACAAGCTCAGATGCTCTGAGGGAGTGAGCTCTCTCCTTCCCTCGCTGCCTCCATCTCCAGCGACAGCCAGGGAGTGCATCCCTCCTCTGGCTCGTCCTCTCCTCAGGTGACCATAAAACACCATCCCAGTAAATGCAAGTGGCATCCTGACAGGGCCAGAGTTTCCCTTTTCCTCCAGGGGAAAAAGCAAATTCTTCTGCATGACACAAGAAGACCAAAGTCTGAGCCAAAAAGCAGCTTTGATTTTGGCAGGAGAATGCAGTCTAGCCTTTTTTTTTATTTCATAATTTGCTTTTTCCTATACGTTCTTGGTAGTAATTGTGGTAAATGAAGAGCCTCTTTACATAGTTGTAAGCAACTTGCTGGTGTTTCGAGGAGAAAGTCCAGCTAAGGCACTGGGCAGGGCTGCTGCAGACCCGGATTTGATGTATTGAGGTGTTTCTTCTGCAACCAGCTCTAAAGTCCAATCTTCCCCCTCTCTGGTGTGACCACCTGTAGAGACGAGACAAATAGGAGCAGAGGAAATGTCACATAAACCAAGGCTGTTGTGAGAATAAAATCCAACAAGTAGAAATCAAAAGTAATACCATAAAAACAGTATCGCTGGCAGGCTACACGTACCGCGGGGTCATTCCCAGTGAAGGATGGGCGGAAACCAGTTAGGTTTGTCCGTGAAGGGTGTGCGTGCCTGTGTCCTTGCCGGAGCTTGTGCCGCAGGCGGGGGTGTGTGTGGGGGGGATCAGGTCTGCTGGAAGCGTATTTGGCTCTGGCTGCTGCGTGTGTTCGCAGGCACCTGGTGCTGGTGGCTGAGAAACGCTCCCTGCTGCTGGGAGAGACTTGGCGCCTGTTTGAACCCAGGCTTAGCCCCCGGTCTGCCTGAGACTCGGTGTGTGACCACAGCGGAGTTAAGTGGCCCTTGGGCAAACCAGTACCTCCCGGGGAAGGGGGTGGGGAGGACTTGAAAAAACAATTAGACTAAGTGGATGGGTGTTTGTTTATGTGGAGAAAGATTAATAGAAATACAGATGGATGGCCAAGCCATAAAATATCCTAGGTAGATAATTACATGGTAGAGAGATGCGCCACAAATATGATTGATAGCTGGATAGAGGGATGAGTAGATGGAGAAATGGGTGTGAAGAGATGGAAAGAGCCTTTGTTCTGAACAGAGTAATCTCTCATCTGTGTAACTCATGACAAGAAAAACACTCAAGTCAACACACACCCACGTGTTTATACAGTTGGCAAATGTTGTAAAATCCTGTTAAAACCCCAGAATAACTTTTAATTTATAAAAACTTTGCTGCCTTCATGTTTAGCACTGAGGAAGAAAACGGGAGTTGTGACGTATACCTCCTCACGCAGCAGTTTACAAGGCAGCGGGACATGCCCAAGGCTTTTGCCTAAACCAGTGTGTTTTGAGGATTGCAGCATTGTGAGGTTCACCCAGGAAGGAGCCGGTTGTCATCGCCTCCTCTGTGCAACCTCCATTTCTGAGGCCTGCAGACTGGTCATTGCGGGGATGGATGGTGCCTCGGCCGGAACGACCCCCGTGGCACCCATCTCCCTGGCGTGTGGGTGCAGCGCTGCGGGGAGAGCGGGGCTCCTGGTATGGACCTGGGCACGGCTGGAGGAACAACAGGCAGAACTTATTCCGGCACGGTTAAGGGAAAGCGGAATGAAGAGAAAACTCGGAGTGCAATGTTTATGGCCAAAATGCAATAACAGAACAAGAAAGCGTGATGCTGAGTGTGCTCAGACTTCAGAGGAGGTCTTCTCCAGCTCTGGGCAAAGTCTTCTGAATCCTCCCCCCAGCACCAGCCCCAGGGCCCTGTGCAGCAGAAGGGTGTCCTCCCGGGACCTTGCCACTGGTCCCCCTGAGATACCCGGCCGGTCTCTGGGGGGGACCTGGCGCTCGGCCGCCGTCAACGCACGTCACCGCGCGTGCCCCTGTGCTGGCGGGGCACATGCGGGAGAAGGAGACTCATCCTGGGAGGCCGTCCATTGGGGAAACCCTGCTACGCCTGCTATTGACAGAGATTAATTTATTGTTAAAGAGATCTCTCTGATGCCATTAAGGGAAACGCGAAGGCACCTAACAAATTTGCTGACCCGGTTCAGGCTGTTTGCTTGTCAGTCAAAGTAATGCGCCCTGGCACTTCCCAAGTTAATTTGCTGCCTAGGTTAGCCAGCCCTACAGCTGTGACACCTTATAAATCGTGTTTCTTAAAAACTGATGTTTGCACGCACGTATTAGAACTATCACAAAAAAAATCTGCATGTTCTCTGCGGTTCAGAGATGCCAAACGTGATGAGAAGCTTTAAGAAAAAGCAAGTTTGAGAGAAGTGTTGGAGCGGTCCCTGTGTGCGTTGGGGGACTCCAGCACGCATCCCAGCCACGATCTCCAGCTAAATATTTGCACTGCATCTGCACAGTTGGGGTCATGTCTATAAATTCCTCTAATCTCTTCATCTGTCTCTTTCTTTTATAAGATTGACTAAACTTCTAGATCCTGAGCTGCAGCAGAAAGAGAAGAGGTGCCTGCAGTAAGTCTGTTGGGAGCAATTACTACAGATGAGATTAGTCTCAGTTTGTTGCAGGGGGAGTGGGGAAAAGATCAAAAGGAAATTTTTCCTCTGCTGCAGGAAAAGCAGATAGAACAGCTGTGAACCGGGGGGGAAAGAGCTATTTTGGTATTCGGATAAATCAGCTTTTTAAAGAGCAGTAATCGACAGAGCTGCAGATTGATCGTTACTGCGATAGCAGGGCAGCGGGTTGAGCAGCTTTGTGAGAGCAGCGGAGGAGTGAGGGTGCTGGCAGCTCCCAGCAGCTCGCTGTGCGGCTTCACACGCCGCTTGCAGCAGCCGAGTTTTACAGCCGGTCCTGTGGCCGCAGGGCTGGGCAGCATCACTTCTGCATGGGCTGGGTGCCATGGGGGAAAAACTCTCCGGACACTGTAGGAGAATTCCATCAGAGCTCTTTGCTCCCTGCCTGACCCTGCTTTCACACGTGATCTACATCAAGGCATCCAAGGACCGTTTGGAGCTCCACGAGCTGCAGAGCGAGTTGTTTGTACCCGAAGCAGAAATCTAGAGACCTGCTCCTCCTTACTGACAAGCCCGACACACCAGCCTCTCCTGGGCAGGCAGCGGGCGCCGGCTGCCTGCGCTGCCTGAGCTGCCTGCGCTGCCCGCTGAGCTGGCG
>NW_010533153.1:8653-11266 GCF_000687285.1 Phaethon lepturus
CCCCCCTGGGGGTGGATGGTCAGTCCCTGTGGCCCCCCCCCCATTTCTAAGAGCAGAAAAATTCCTTGCCCTCTCTTCCTTTTGCCCTCTGGGCTTCTCTGCCGATCCTGGGTGCAGGAGTCGGAGCGGTTTACTTTGCTCATTTTCCGGGAGCCTCTTGAACCCTGTGGTCTGGTTTCCTACCTGTGAAAGGCTGAGCCCTCCCTGCGGCGGCTGCAAGGCTCTGAGCTGGCGGGTGCCCCAGCAGAAAACTTTGTAGGCAAGTCTGTGTACGTATATAGTGCAATGGAGGCTTGAAAGAACAATATCCTACAAAAGACTGACAGTGTAAATTAGTCATTATTAAGATATGTCACTAGGATGATTATATTTGTTTTATATGTTGGGAGAGAAAAGAAGACCATTACTATGTAAAAGACCTTATAATTTCCCTCCCTATGCCCCTTCCTGTGCTCAGCCTGAGCTGCGGGTCCCTGCGAGGGCTGCACAGGGCTGCAGGCTGGAAAGAAATCGGTGGCTATTTGCTCGCTGGGGCTCCCCCCGAGCAGCAGCGCTCCCGGCTCCGGCGGCGGCAAAGCCCGTGCTGCCGGGGCAGAGAGCTCGCGCTGGTCTCGGGGCCGCAGGGGAACCAGAGCTAAGACGGCAGCGGGGGAACAAGCCCGGGTGGGTGACCGGGGAAGGGGGCATTTAATGACCCCAGTGAAGCCTTACCCCAACTTTTCCCCAGTGTCTGAGCTCCCCGGGCTGGCTGAGCTGCCTGTCCTTCCACCCCATCCATTACGCCCCACGGCAGTGCCATGCAGACACCAATACCAATTTACTTGATAAATTCTGCTGCTTGTTATTTGAGGGATCGGACAGGTCTCGCACTTTAGGGAGATTAATTTTTGATTTATTGTCGGCTACAATGATTTATTCTGATCCTTCCCCAGGGAAAAGACAGGGCTGTAAATATTTTAAATGCCATTAGCTGGTGACAAGAAGCATTGCTGGATGGTAACAGGGTGGATGGGGGATTGAAATCATAGCAGCCTTTCTACTAAATTACTTAGAGGCAACTCCGAATGTCTGCTGGTCTGTTTGAATGGAGGTAGAGGAAGAGGGAAAGAAACCCCACCACATGTTAAATTGTTATCTTATTAACTGAGACAACGTTCTTGGCTTTCTCCGTTTGCCCTCGGAGCCGCTGCTGCTGATTGCGATGAATTGAATTTCAAAGCATGGTACAGCCTTGCACGTTGTACTCCCTGGTGAGAAATAGAGGCGACTAATAGGAACTGCATTTAAAACAGGCCAAATAACACAATGGACGCCCCCCCCGCCCCAGCAAGGGGGTGCTGGAGCCCTTCTGCTGCCCTCCGAGATCTCAAAGCGCATTGCAGCGGGGGGTGAGCATCCCGCTGCCCCTGTCCCATGGGTGCAGGCCAGAAAGGGCAAGCACAAGGTCACTTAATGAGCCAGCAGCAGAGGCCCTTGGGTCTCCTGAGAGAGTGGCCAGTGTCCTGCCTATGGGGTCCCGCCACTTCTCGGGAGAAGACCTGGGAGTCCCAAAGGGGCTTGGTGTGTTCAACCATTTGGAGAACTCTCCGTTGCCACGGAAATGCCCCAAAACTTCCTTATTTGTCCCCTGCCTGAGCTGGACTTTGCTCTGAGTCCAGCTGTTGTGGCAGAACCGCCCCCGGTGGCGGAGCGTGGGGGATCCCAGGGTGGTCTCAAGACGAGGTAAGAGCCCGCAGTGCTCCCGCTCCTCCGAACGAGACGACTCTGTGCTTTGTCGATGATGTGAGGAACCGGATCAAAGCAAAGCTAGATACGACTCTTGGGGGAGAGAAAACCACACAGCGTCTCCTGCTAAGTTATGCAAAATATGCAAATAGGTTTCTTTTTTTAAAGATACGTTTCATGCCCTTCTCCAACAGCTTGAGACAAGTGACAGTATTCAGAACTTCGGTTTTCTTCAGGATCCCTCTTTCTCTCTCCTCACACACAAGGACGACGCTCACGCGCCCCAGTGCCCATGCTGGTGACAGCAGCCGGTTCCTTGCCGTGCCCTGATGCGGGTTTATGTCCCGGCTCTCGGTATCCCGGCATCCCGAACCAAAACCCTCCCGTGACCTGCAGAGACGCATAGCCTGTTGGGGCGGCGGCTGGCAATCGGGCAGCATCCCTTTCCGTATTTTGAGAGGTTTCCCATGGACTGTCCTTTCTTCACCGCCGAAGCCACCGGGCTCAGCTCCGTCAGCAGGAGCGGTTATCCGGAGCCCAGCCCAGCTTCCCCGTGAGCTTAACGGCGCGCGATGAGGAAACCCGCGCAGCGCTCGAGCAGGGCTCGGGGGTAACCTTCTGTTTTCCTGCCCTCCGCTCACTTCTAATTCCTTCGCTCGTTTTGCGTCGGTGCTTTGAGATCCTCAGCCCTCGGGAAAGGCAACAGCCTTTACCGGCGCGCCTTCTCTTCCCGCAGCGTACCTGTGCCGCGGTGCCGCTGGCGGGCGGATGCTCGGCACCGGGGTTCTCTTTCTCCTGGGAGACCCTTCCACCTCTCCTCGCTCGTCAGCAAAGCCGCTCCAAATCGCCTCTGGCTGGGTTGTTCCCGAGCTCCCTTTGCCACCCGCC
>NW_010533154.1:0-348 GCF_000687285.1 Phaethon lepturus
AAACAACCACACAGCCGTTCACTCATCCCCCCCGACCCCGCGGGACAGGTGAGGGAATCAGAAAAAAGGGAGAACTCATTGGTTGAGTTGAACTCATTGGAATCTCGGTTGGTGTGATATTGCCGTCAGTGCACTGTTGTGGTAGCGATCAGCACCTGTTGTTCTTTGACCCTCAGCAACCCCACAACAGAAGGGTCCTCTGGGAGACCAGGCAAGGTGGACAGCTGTTTAATTTCTTCCGTCTCCAAGGCAGCTATACCAAAAGCCCACCCGTACCCTTTTGGGTCCTTGAAATACCCTCTGCTGAGGCACTCCATGCCCAGGATGCACCGAAGCTCCGGGTCCGTC
>NW_010533155.1:0-229 GCF_000687285.1 Phaethon lepturus
GATGATTTTTCTTTTTTTAAACTCAGCAGATCAGAAGTTCAGCCTTAGAAGTCAGCATCACATGCAAAGCCATGCGGTGTCATGGTTTAAACCAGTTTAGAAGCTTTTTGCTTCTGTCTGTGCAAGCAGAAGGAAAAAAGTTAACTCTCTACTAGAGGGATACACACACGCGGGGTGAAGTTACAGGGGCCAAAAAAACCGCACCGCACCAAGGAACGCTGCCTGCACG
>NW_010533155.1:651-885 GCF_000687285.1 Phaethon lepturus
CGGCTGCTCCCACTGGGGAGCAAGCTGGGACCATAATGCATCACTGGGGATGGCCAGCTACCCCCAGCAAAAGATACTGGGGTGCCTCCTCATCAGCAACCCTTAATTAATTATTTTCAAGAGAGGAGCACAAACAATAGGAGATTAATGGAAATAGAAGAGAAATAGTGCGGCCAGGCTCTAAGATCGAACTGCTTGGTTCCTTCTTTTCTCAACTGATTTTGATGAGGAACA
>NW_010533155.1:1046-2940 GCF_000687285.1 Phaethon lepturus
CTACAACACGGACCTGCGGAGGCGGCGAGAGCCCACAGGGGCTCCTGCGCCCATTCATCTCCGCTCTGGAGACTCCCAGGATCCTGCCCCACTGCTGAAACCGTCAAAAACCCCCCCCGCCTCCCCCCTTCCGACTGCACACAGCAGACCACCACCACCCTGCTCCTCTGTTTCTCCTCTTCATGTGCCATTTACTGCCTAAAACCATTTCCCCATCACCTGTTCTCCCTAATTCACACCACGAAAGCATTCTACAAGCCGCTGCAAGTTGCTGCGGGCTCGCCCACTGCCCGAGCACCTTCTTCCTTCGGCCCAGCTCCTGAGCGTAGCAAAAGCAGACCTTGATAGAGCCAGGGCCATGCAGAAACCCTGCAGCTCTAAAATAAGGCTTTGCAATTAAATTGATTTGCAAAAAATTTAATTAACATCATGCAACACACTTGTTGCTCTTCAGAGTTAGAGCCGACCCTCCCACTCGGCTCCGTGCTCCTCGGGGAGAGCAGAATTCCCAGGCGAGGTCCCTGGCTTGCTGCTGACACCACATAAACGTGGGCGAGCCGCCATAATTACCCCATGCCTTCCTTCAGCCGTCTGAAAGGTGAGAACAAGAAGACACTCCCAGCTCACAGAAAATACCAGTTCATCCATCTTTATAAAGGTTTTAGAGATCCCAATGAAAACACGCTGCTCAAGTTCAAAGCAAGGACATGCTGAAAGAAGATTAACAGAATATTTGGTTTCTTAAGTCCAGAGTAAAGTTACTCAACTTGTGGTCTACGGACCATGGATGGTCTACAGAAGATGTTAGGATGTAGTCCACAAAATGACTGCAAAAGACCTTATTAAAAGGCAACGACTAGTATCACCATACTGTGCAGACAAGGCAAATAAGCAAAATGTTGCTAGCACTCACCAGGGCACATTTAATTGAAGAGTACTGACAACAAAGCTAATGTTTAATTACATGAAATGTTGAAAAGTTTTTTGGGGAAAAAAAAAAGAGTCATCTTTATTCACATGCTAAATACTATAAGTAATAAAATAAATTTTCCTCCTCAAACAAGAAAAAAGGTATATATCCTCCAGTCAACTCATGTATTTTGAAATTAAAGTTAAGCAGACCTTTGTTTATAATGCTTAATACCAAGCTGTAACATTTACCTCCTGGAGACCAACCAACCCATCATGCTTAAAAATCCCCAGCGCAGACTTGTGTGCGGCACAGCAGAAAAGCATGTTGCCTGTCAGCAGCCGTCCCATGGCCAGTAACGGCACCGACACGCCACACAGCTCTAGATCAAAACCAGACCTGAAAAGCAGTTACAGATTTACCTGCACTTGCTTTAAAGGACTAGTGGAAGCAAAAATAATTAACATGTGATGAAAATAGGTAGAGAGGGGTGCCTACGAAACGCACCACAATGTAACGGTAATGGATTTGTCTAATCAATATGTGCATGAAATTTTCTTGGAAGACAGTTGACATCATACACAAATATTTGTATGTACTGTATCTATTAAGCCCTTTCAATAGGAAAACAGGCTGTCTGCCATAAATTTAGGGCTCTATTCAGAATAACGAAGAGGACGATGTCAGCGTCTGCAGCCCAGGAATCCACAGTAGCATTCAGTCACAGCAGGGTACAGAGGTTTTAAATTAAAACAGCAGCACAGGGTCACCAGGGAAGATCAGGCACATCCTGAGCTCCGCGGCACAGCGGAGAGGTTATTTCAAGCCCGGGGTCAAGGCTTGTACCTGCACGCGGTCTTACAGCATTCTTCTTGCTTCGGAAGCGCACAAAAGCAAAGCCGGGCTGGCAGCGTCCCGCGCACCACGGCCAGACCCCCCGGCTCCTCAGGCGCCCCAAAGCGGCTCCTGCCCCGTTCCCCGGCT
>NW_010533156.1:0-33097 GCF_000687285.1 Phaethon lepturus
GGCGGGAGGAGGAGCGATTGGCTTTCTGCTTCTTATGCAGGCTGGCAAGATGACTTTGTTCCTTTTGTTTTTCTCTCTGGGGTTGGGTCCAGCTCTTCAGCCGTTCTTGGCCTGCCATCCATTGTTCTCATGGGTACCATGGCGGTCTCCTGCCAGTGTTTGTTGGCAAGTCTGGCTAACGCAGTGGACTAAGAAGCGTCTTCTATTACACTTTATTGTATATATTGCCCTTCCACTATTAGGAAGGTTCTGAACTTGGGTGAGACGTACTTCAACAGCAAAGTCAGTAATGCTGCTGGCGTATTACTGAAGCAGCCATTACTTGAAAGGCAAGCAGTACCTCTCCCGTTCCTGTTTGAGTATCCAGTCTTCTGTGTATTTTTTTAAAAAGCCTAAAACCTCCCATGACCATGGAGGTTTTGGAGTGCTGGGCTCTGTTCCAGCAAAGTTGCTCAGACTGTTTACCCTTTAAACGAGCCTGTTTGCTGAATTGAGGCATGAGCGCTCTGTGTTCTGCAAAACTTGTGCTGCAGAAAGTGAAAACTCAGGAGTGTGGAGGTAGGTGAAATCTGGGGATTTTATGCTAGGGGAGGAAAGGTAGTTCCTGGGAAACTGAGACCTGCTCACAACCTGGTATTTCTCAGCAGGAGAATGGCTGTAGTGAGATCACTACTGATGAAGTAAGGTTTAGGTGCTAGGTTAGGTCCAGTACTTGGGGCATTTGGACAGGTGATCCTTTCTGATACTAGTTGGTGGCTCTTCAGTATCCTGCTGTGACCCTCTGTGTGTGAGTTTAACTGCTTTCCTGAGGCCAGAGCGGTACTTCTAAAAATTGTGGTTGGTAGCAAGGGTCATGGGGCGCCTCTGTCCTGGAGCCAGCATGCATGCATGCTGGCTCAGCTACGTCACTAATCTCATCATAGCAGGCTGCCAGGACAGCTGGGACAGACTGGCCTCTGGCTATTGGCAGGTGCCTGCTGCCTGCATGTGAGGTCCATAGGAATTAGACAGGCAGGCAGCAGGGTGTACCGTGCCCATGGTTGCACTGTGAATGCCTGCCAAAAGGTCTACGGATGTAGCTGGAGTTGATGGCAAGCTGGTCTTTCTCACAAAATGGGCATCAGCCAAAAAGCTGGCTTCCTGCCCAGGCAGTGGTGACCAGCAGTTCTCTGGCAGCCTTTATCAGAGGTCCCTGTGCTAACAGAAGATGTGATGTCTTGGTGGGGGGGGGCACTGTAATGCTGGGGAAGGGGAGCTGTGCTCTACTAGTTTTCTAGACCTGTTCAGAAATTGAGAGTAGAGCTCCAACTCCCTCTTTTTGTCATGCTGGGTGACTTTCTTGATCTTGAGCCACAAGCTCACCAAGTACAGAGATAGAATCATTACAGGTAGGGTAACAGAGGCTCAGAGATTAAGAGCGTTGTTCAGGCTGTAGCGTTGGTCCACCTTTGTGTGCTGACTTAGGAGAGGGGACTAGAAGCAAGGAAAGAAATAATGTAAGTTTCTGACTGCAGCAGGTAAAAATGCAGATAAGGCATTCTCCAGTCTTTAATGCTGTTGTGCTCCTTGAAGACCTCAGTCTTCATTCAGAAGACTTATCAGGTGAGTTCAGGCAGGGCTGGAGTGAACTCAGGAAATGGAGATGTCTGAAGACACCTATGTTACAGTTTGCACACACAGCTTCCCTTCTGTGGGGGCGAGGCAGACCGAGCACTTTCATGTCTTCACTTGCTGATCTCTAGCATAACAGTTGCCACAGAGGTGGAAGTTGCTTTGCTGTTGAAGTGTTAACATCTTTGCAGTGTTACAGAGGCATTAAAAAATTACTAATTTCCTATCAGGAGGCTTATGAGTATGCCAGTCTGGCCTTGAAAGGAAGAGTGGGTCACTGAGAGGACACGTGTGCTCATCTGCTCTGTAGAGGAAAACAGATAAGAGTTGATTCTCAAAGTATTTCTTCCTGGAGCCACAATGTTGTTAGTTCATACCCCGTTACTTCAGTCACTTGATGTCTCCTGACACAGAAGCAATGGCTGCTTGCTACTGAGGAAGTAGCGGAGTGGACCAAAAAAAACCAACCACCCAAACCAAAAACCCACCAACAAAAAAATGGATGGCTGACTGTCTCCTGAATCACTTACAACTGTAGTGTTTGTGAACAGCTTCTAAAGGCTGGATGGGTACTGCTACATCTGGTAGCCTGTAAAGATCCTAAAGCTTTCTAAGAACCTGTGATACTCAGAGTGAGCAGAACAACTGGTTTGTAGTGGTTTACTTGTTCATGGAGCAAAGTACTTGCTTAATGTCAAAGTTTCACATTCTTGGGACAAAGCATAATGGAATCCCGTATCTCATCTCTTGCTGAGTAGTCAGCCCTTGGGGCATGTCTCTCTGATCCACCTCTTACACCTGTCTTTTAGACAGCTTCATTTCTGCTTCAGACAAGACTCAAGTTAATTAGGTTCTCGCATACATGATACTCTTTAAATGTCTGCATTAGTGCTGACATGATATACTGTAAACAGCCTTAGAAACTGTACCTACTAACATATCTATGGATTGAGTTCAGCTCAGTCTGGCTGGGGATTAATTTCACTCACTGGCCTTCAATCCTGTTCTGTAGGAGTTGACAAATAGTTTAGTCCTTGGGTTCCTTGTGGAGATGGATCCAGAGATGTGAGCCTTGCCCGTGAGGCTTTCTGTATCTCATACCTCTGCCTATGTCCCAATCCCCTTCGTGACTTAGGTATAAGTGACTTTGTAAATTGTCTTTCTGATTTTTCTGCTTCGTGCTCTGCAGATATAATGGCAGAAGTTAGTCAGGCTTTTCCAGTTAGATTCTCCCCATACCCCCAGGTAGTTATGGGAGTGTTTCTTTTTATGGCAAACTTAAATTCAGGCTGGTGGAATTTCTTTCCTGAAGATGGGCAACTCTTCTGCAGCTTACCTCCTTCAGACTCTTCTGATGAGCATTCAGTTGCAGTTGGAGCAGCAGACATCATTCTCCTGTCCTGTCTCCCCAGTCTGTGTTCCCAGAAGAAAGATTGAGAAGAGGGTCAGGCTAGTCAAAAAGTTGCTATCGTCCTCTGTTTTGGTGATTTCTGCTCATCCCCTTTCCTTTGTCCCCCAAAGATCTCCCCAATAGAAAGATGCACCAGCTTCCTATGGCTTATTTGGGCATGTAGGCAGGATCATAGGTCTTGGGGAGGAATTTGGATGTCCTAGACTGACTGCCTCTGCCCCCTGTTTTGCTGAAGTTCTATCATCTAGGGCTGGAAGCACCAGTTATATGTTTTGGGTGGTGTGTCAGGAAGGTCATCAGTAGCACTGAAAGAGCTTGAAGATCTGAGGTCTTCCTGTTTATTCTGAACATGACTGGTCAGTTTTGGGCTCCTGACTGTTTCTTGGGTGTAGCAGTAAGCCATTGTAGATGCTTTTATGTCTCCACTGAGTGCTGTAGTAAGAATTCCCCTCGGAGAGCAACAAAGTCTGTCCTAGGATTTTGTCCTTCAAAACCCTAAGATATTAGTGGTTTAGGTTATTATTTGAAGGGATTTATTGAACAGGAATTGGTGTTCTTTCCAACGAGTGATGTTGCTTAAGGTTAGTATTTGGTGACAGGATATTTGTTGTCAATGCTTGCAGTTAGCTTTTTCCCCTCTATCCTCATTTTTGTTCAGAGTTCTAACCCCGTTACTGAAGCTTTGATCAAACATCAGAGTATTGCCATACTAAACATAGGAGAGAATCTCACAGCTTAGTTGAAGGCAATAGATACAGCTTTTCCTCTCTTTCTGCTGTTTCTAGTTCAAGAGGTCATCTGTGTTGCTATTAGTGGATTGTGGATTTTTTTGCCTTACAATAGAGGAAACAAGATGATATTGTCTTGCCGAATTGGGACGGAATCCTCCAAAAGGCAGCTTTCAAAGAGGGCTACACTAATTTCTTTCCTGCCATCAATGGAAAGAACAAGTACTTATTTTTTGAAACCTCTGAAACTTTTACTGCAACAAATTTCTCTCCCTTTCTCCTCAGTTTTTGGACCCTCTTGAAGGACACTGAGGATTGGTGATTTAAAGCTTTTAAAGGTTTTTGCACTATTTTATGAGAACCTGGAAGATGAACAAAATCTGCTGTTTCCTGTCTATAACCCCTTGCTGCTTTCTTCCTGCATGTTGAAATGGTTTGATCCTTTGGCAGCAAGGTGCCCTTATTAGATGGACTTTGTAGATATTGTCAGTGTTACCTGTGAGCAGAGGCAGTCGCTGTCTGTGTCTAGTATTGCATGACTGCTGTCTGAAGGAGCATGTGGCTCATGGAAAGACTTGAAACTTTTTCAGTATTTTTTTCTTTACTAAAAAAGTGCTGATATTCTAAACTGTGAACAAGGCACCTCCTAGAAACAGAAATGAACGCTGGGTTTCACTCTAGAACTGAAAGTAAGCTAATCTCTGGTAACAAAGACTGGTTGGTGTTAGATTATGTATATTTATGTAATATTACCTTTCTTGGACTGGTGTCTCTGTGTCTAGTCCTGGTCAGTAGTCTAAGACAGGTTTTAGTCCATCTTGGCTCTTGGGCACTTATTAACCTAAATACAGTAGAATCTTACCATTTAGGTGGCATGGAAGTCTTTATATCCAGAAGGAGAATTATTTCAAACCGTAGTCTGGAAAGCTGACACTTTCAGAGGCTTTTTTTCCTAAAGGTGGACAGTTTAAATGCCTTAGGTATTTCTTTCAAATCCGTATGCAAGAAAGGAATTGGTGTGCATAAGGCAGTAGTGGTTAGTGGTGCATATTAGCTTGCAGGATCAAATGCTAAAGTTCACTGATCCTGTGATTCATATTTTTTTCCAACGTGTCACCAGATCATCAACTCTGCCTGATCTAAGCTGTATCTGTTTTGTGTGCATTTGTTGGAAGAAGGAGGATGAGGCCAGGGACCTTTTCCAGGTCTACCACAATTCAGTAATGGAAAGAGCCATGAATCCTGCTGCAAAATGGTGATGAGAAAAACAAGTATTAAGAAAAAAACACTCCCATGCTTTGTGAGACTTTGGCCAGATTTCTGCCTTCAATGGAAGGAAAGGAAGTTAGTTGTAGGAGCAGGCAGGCTCTGTGAACAACTGGCTGGAGTAGGAGAAATGAACTTACTGCTTTCATTTTATATTTACTAATTTCTGAAACAAAAAGCCTGCTGGAAGGCTCCGTTGAAGTGTTTGCTGTGTGTGTTACATCCAGTATCGCTGTAATTGTGCATTCAGCACCAATTGAGTCTTGGGAGGAACTAACGAGATTTATGTCTTCTCAAGGGTAGAGAGGCCTCTGCAAGTGCTCCGAAGTTGCATACAGGGTCTTTTGGTGGTGGCTCCACGAAGCCCTTTCACCCTTGGTGTCTCTGGAAGTATATATACTGTGGACTGGAGTATTTTTTGTTACTTTGTGTGACTGGCAAGCTTATGGAATTGCAGACAGTCCAACAGAGAGCTCTTTTGCTTACTTTGCTGGATCTGAGCTGTGGAGGCCAGGGCAGAGGGAAGATTAGGTAATGCGAGGAGAACAGTGTCAGGAGACTCTCCATTGGTCTTGCGCAATACCTCTGCTGCATGATTTTTTTTTTTCATCCTGTTTATACAAGTCCTCTTCACTTTGTTTTGCAGCTTATTTTTTTCCCCTATGAAAGCAGGATGTGTGTCTTGCCCCTACGAGAGACTGTTTCCTGATATGTGTTTGTTTGTTTTGTTTGTTTTTCTAACTTGCATGATCTGCAGCTTTTGAGCAGGATTCCAGTCTCGTGACCCACAGTACTCGGTCTCCTGAAGAAAGTCCAGTCTGCTGTTCTGTTACCTTCACCAAAGAATATGGAGAAGTTGATACTGGAAAGGCCTGTTTCTGTGTCTAAGGTACTTGCTGGTCTTTGGGCAATACTGTTTGCCTGTCTTTTTGTCACCAGAATTTGCAAAAGCCCTGTCTGTTTTCAGAGGGATTTATAGTTTTGTTTTGTTTTTTTCTTCTGAATGCTGTGGAGGTAGGTGCTATTGAAACCAGTGGCCTTGCTGGAAGAATTCTCCTTCATGACTATGAGTAGCAATGCAGAGTCTTTTGGCACCATTTTCCAATTAGTTACCAAGTAGTCTTAGTCTGTTCCTCTCTCCTTGGAATGGGGAGGTTTTATTTCAGAGAGCTGGGGTTTTTTTGGTGTGGGAGGGGTGTCTCCCATGAGATTTGTCCTATTTTCTTGATATTTATGGAGGCTAATTACAGTAACACATGCTTCAGAGAGTTTAAGTTCCTTCATGTAGGGCACTGTATTGAGCTTTTGCACTCAGCGTTGCAGTACAAGATTCACGTTTTGGTGATAAAAGATTTGACAAATCAAAATTATGTTGAAATGCTTTCCCAACTTCACAGTATTATGGAAACATCAACTGACCATTAAAATACCTATTTGTTATGACCTTTTTTCATATAAGGGAAAAACAAGATGGGGACACTTGAGGATGGTATTTGTCCAACTGAAACCTACTATGCTCTCTCCCCTAATACCTGGGTCTTAGGTCTTAGATACAGCAACGGGACCTCTTGTAGTCAGTGACAGAACCTGTTCTTGGGTGTTAAAAGCTACTTGTTGCCATTACTCCTTTTGGCTTATAAGCAATACTGCTGTCTTGAAAATTGCCACTAGAATAGTTTCTGTTCAGACTTCCCTCACAAAAGATGCATGCTGAAACACTACACTGGGAAATAGGTATGTTGGTGAAGGGACAGAGGCAAGAATAAGGACTTATTATTCAGCTATTGTAGGGGGGGCAATGATGTCACTGGATGGTTTCCAATGGGGCAGAATTTGAGCAACTTTGATAATCTCAAAAGATGCTCTGACCTTGTTACAGTAGGGCATACAAATCACTCTTGTTTTGTTTTTGTTTCCCCCCCCCCCCCGCAGTCTTTTTTCTCTTCTCCCTCCCCTAAGGATGAAATGCCTACACTTCCTTCCCAGGAGAAGCCAGATATGAACTCATGCCCTCATTTATCTGGCAAATATTTTCTCCCTGGTGGGACCGACAGTGAGAACTGCAAGGCTAATGAGAAGGAAAGGGACTGGATCCGCCCTGATCTACCTAGCAAATGCACATGGAAGCTTGGGAAACCCCTCTCTGCCTCCCCGCATCGTCATACCACTCTGTGAGTGTTACTTTTATTTGCTGGTTTCCAGTACAGCACTAATCCAGGTCCCCGCAGAGCCATGTGGATTTAACAAAAGACGACTGATTTAAATTGATGCTGTATAGCATGTAGATATGCTGGTGCTTCTTAATTGCCATGTGTAAGCAAAGGTAAGAACCCAGATTAAGCATACAAGGGGCCTTGCACCAAAGATGTGAAACTACATGGAGTGAAACTGACTTATTTTAAGTAACCTGGCAAGCAGTTCTCTGACTAGACCAAAGATTGCACTGTTAATGACTTTTCCTTGTAAAATAGCTGACTCTGAGCAGTGCTAAGCTACTTAATGCCAGGAGGAAGTGCAGAGCACTTCATTCTTGCCTCAGCACTTGGTTTGATGTCTGATTAATCCTTGTTTTGGATCAAGGACTTGATGTTTTGTGAATTAGTATCCAGTGGATGTTCTTTTGAACTAAAATAACTAGCCTGGTAAAGGGGAGAGGGAAAGCTGGTTGAAATAAAAAAGCATTGGAAATGCTGTGATGCTTTTGTGTGACCTGCTGGTGCCCCTTCCGTGAATGCACTGACTTTGTTTGTATGTGTACCAGGCCAGAGCCTCTGAAAATCATGCCAAGCATCCTGAATAAAGTTGGCAATACACCCTTGGTGCGCATCAACAAGATTGGGAAGCAGTATGGGCTCAAGTGTGAACTCTGTGAGTACTGCTGCAGGCAGAAAATCAAAACAAGAAACACTGTTTCAGAAACTTTGGTAGTCCTCCTTAGTAGTGTCATGTAACCTGGGCATAGGAGGAGTGCAGGTACGCTGCAGAAAATGGTGAGAAAAATTCTTTTTCTTTGGCAGATATTCAGGGTTTTAGGATTTGGTCATCTAAAACATCTTTCAACTTGTACTTCGTGAGGACATTTCCTGCAACTTTTCCATTTTCATAGAAAAAGTAAAACTTTTTTCACAGAAAATAATTTTTTAATTTTAAAGTTGTGTGAAGTTTTTGACTGCTTCTAATATTCAGAATATTCATCAGTGTGTGTAAAATGCAGATCTGCAGTTACCACTAAAGATCATCGAAAATTATGAAAGGGATGAAACTGTCAGTGAATGTTTTTGTTTATTTGCTTTTGTTAAACCCAACCATATTGGAGATATCTGGAGGCTCTGCTCAGAGTCCCGAAAGGTGATGTTTAACACCATTGAAGGCATTAACGCTGGGAGTACTGAAGTGAAAGTGTAGGCTGAACAAGAAGAGAAACTTTTTGGCTGGAGGATGTAGCAGGGAAGAGGCAAGGCATCTTGGTAGAGTTCTCTTCCCCTGTGCTATTGCACTGGAAGAGCCCTGGGGCTTTTTATCCTAAAGACTGGGCTGTAATAAAGAGGGAAGATGAAAGGAAATATCATATTTTGAGGAGACTGAAAGAGTGGCTTCTGTGGGCAGCATCAAGTACCAAACTTGCTTTGTTGTTGTCACCCATAACAGTGGAGATGCTGTGAAATGAATCCCCATCTCTGGTGTTGTAAAGTAGAGAGGTCAATTGGGCAGATGTGCTAACAGCGTTGTTCTTGCAGATATGTTGGGGATTGGCAACCTGTTTAGCAAGTGGCTGCTGTTCAAGAACTCTGCTTGGTTTCTTTGTTTCCAGTGGCAAAATGTGAGTTCTTCAATGCTGGGGGCAGTGTGAAGGACCGCATCAGCCTGAGGATGGTAGAAGATGCTGAGAAGGCTGGAATCTTGAAGCCTGGGGACACTATCATAGAGCCAACCTCTGGAAACACAGGTGGGGGATGGAGAGACCCTAGCAAAGTATGGGGAGAAAATGTGGTTTTCTTGGAAGAGACAGCCTTGAGATTGGAGCATGGAGGTTGCCTGTGCAAGGAAGAAAGAGGATCCCTTCCTGCCTGCATGGTGTAGGGAGCAGTGTCTTTTCCCATCTTGCACAAGGAACAATTCTGCAGTGTCCTATGCTGACCACAACAGCTGGGAATCAGGTCTGCTAAGTTTGCAGGGGCCCTTTGCTTTAAAAGCAAGGAAGTGTTAGGCCAGATTCACTAGGGTCTTCAGGTCCTATTCAGGGATTAAAGTCTGACTGAAATTATTGGGGGGGGAAAAAAACCCACCAAAAGATTGGTGTGAATCTGGATCTTCCTATCCTGTTTGGGAAGTCCCATGGTCCCTCTGTCAGGTGAGGTGGGCCTCGTTTTAGAAACAGCCTTTCCCATGTTGGTGCGGTTGAGATGGCAGATGAGCAGCACTGGCTGCTGACATAGCCCTTGCACACCTGGATTTTCAACAGATTCCACTTGGGTCAGTGTCTTCTCCTTGAAGGGCTGGAGGAAGGAACAGTCCCGCTAGTCAGGGGCTGGGGCAGAGCATCTGATGATCCAAGCAGACTGGAGGTAACTCTGGGCTCCTGCATCAAAGCTGTGTTGTACTTCTGTTAAGCTGCTCTACTGGTGAGGAGTAAACATACCTGGAATGCTGCCCCTTTAGCTAATTAAGTATAAAGTACACTGCCTCCTCTGAGGAGGTACCTGAGGTGAGCTGCAGTCTACTCTCCTGCCTTATGTGTTCTGGAGAGGTGTCTTGTCCTGTTCTTAAACTCTTTCTTGGGCATCCACTGTTGTCTTCTGATAGACAGAGGTCAGGCAGATCTTTGTTTTGATCCAGTCCTGCCTTTGTTAATGGAGGGACTGGGATGATGAACTGATCTGTGACCGGTTCCCTTGCCTTCAGCAGAAAACTGGGAAGTCGTATCTGTTGCTGTTTGTTCAGCGGCTGCTCTGTGGGGATGCAGTGCAACTGAAGCCCTTGTGACTGTGGCTATACCTCTTGCCTGAACAATGGCATATAGTAGAAAATATCTATATATATTGCATTTCTCCAGTATCTGAGGTTGTACTAGGACATCCTGCTTTCTGGGATCATACCTGATAAATGGTTCTCCTTGCCACAAAATCCAAAACATAGCAAGGAGGCAGAACTGAAGGAGATACAGGACAATTACTTCAGAAAACTGTCTCTTTTCATGTAAAAGCAAAGACCAGGGCAGACGGTAACCTGAGAGAATTGGCTTTTGCTCTAGGCTACTGCTCAGAGCTACTGAATATGTTAAATGTGAGAGCTAATGTATTATATTTTTGTCCTCTCTGCATCCCACTTCTCCCTCAGCCAAAGTCCTGTTTTGATGTTTGCTGCATTTCCAGGTCAGTAGCAGAAAGTACAAAGTGCTAGAGTTTAGGTCTCAAAATGCTTTCTTCATCATAGACCATAAGGGAGAGTGTTGGATGGCTTCTCTTCAGTCTTTGGCCTTAGTGAGGCCTTTATTTGTCTTTTTTTTGGTTTTTTTTTTTAAATTATTTGGGCATCCATATTTATTTCTAATATACTGGGAAAAGTTTGTGTGTTTGGCATTTTTTTGTCCCCTTCCAAAATATTTAAACATTACTTGAATTACTTAACGTGTGAGGTATGCTTCTCTTACAGGAACAGTTAAAGTTCACCCCTACAAAATCCAGCACCATGTAGAAACAGACAGCTTTGAACAAGCAAGTCTCTGTGTAGGGTAAACTGCCTGTGAGGCATTGTTATGGACATGTGTTGGTGGTACTGTGCCTGGTACCCAAAACATCAGGGGAGGTGCCATGCAGTCTAACCTCAGACACCTATCAACTAACTTGATCTGTTTAGCTATCCAGTAGAGAGGTGATCTGATAACAGGTGTAAGCTTCCCTTCTATGGGGAAGGCAGTTCTGAGCTTGGTTCTTCAGTTAGGCAGACAATGGCAAGCTGTAAGGCAGGAATCAGGCTGGAGATGCAGTTTTTTGAAGTAGAAATGAGGTGAGGTGTCTGTCTAGCAGTCAACATACTTCACTGTGGTAGCAGGTTGACATAGTGCATTAGAACCTCAATCACAAACAGCATCTAAATCACATTTTTTTAGAACAGACTTAGTTTCCACACATTGCAAACTAGGTATTTAATGCAGAAGTGAGTCAATAGAGGTTATAATGCTCTTCTGACAGTATCAAAATGATTGCTCTAGTCTTCTTTATCTTAAAGCTCATTCCTTTCCCAAATTACTTCTGTAAAAATGAAGTGGGTGAGACGGGAGGAAGGTAATGTACATGTGGTAAAGCTAGCAGTTTGCACCCATCAAATTTCTCTACTCTTGGCTAAAGTTTCTGTTGGCTGTGATCTTCAAAGAACTAGCAGCATCTGTAAATCCAGCTCTCCCCAGTAGCCAGAAATGTTCCCTTTGCCACTCCTCTAAAGACACTGTACTCAAGCCTCTGGTGAAAATCTGATTAAAGCCAGGGCATGCCAAAGCTAGTATTGTGGGTTTTGTTCTTTGTTGCTCCTCACTGTATGCTCTACATGTCTTTGCTTGCTTCCAGGAATTGGGCTGGCCTTGGCTGCAGCGGTGAAGGGTTACCGCTGTATCATTGTGATGCCAGAGAAAATGAGCATGGAAAAGGTCAGATCTGCTTTTATTTTCAATAATTTAAAAATAAGCATGTTTGCACTTGCAGAGTTCCTGGTGCAGATGAGTGCTGTGGCTTTAGCAATGCAGGTGTAGGCACTTGGTCTCCAAGTCATTGGCCAGGCAGAACTCTGCTGAGGGGCTGTTGCCAGTGCCCAGAGAGATCCAGGCTGGCTAGATTAGCCACAGACAGAAAATGTCTTTTAAGACCCATCCCCACAGCATTGTCACTTGGAAAACTGTCGTAACTGTTTTAAATACAAATGTCAAGATTTTTTTTTAATACATATATAAAATAAAATTATATAATTATATTATATAGTATCAACATACATTAATATATATTAATATACAAATTTACTGAACGTATTGAAGTGAATATCTGTTGCTGGGCTAGCTGCCCCTCACTGAGCAAAGGAGGATGAAGGAGGTCAATGCTGAAGCTTTGAATATTCTTCTGTTCTGCACTGGGCTGAGCAAGGCTGTGAGGGAGCCCCTTGAGCTCCTCAAGCTACACTGAGGGGGACTGGCAAGCATCTGAGTTGTGTCACCACAACAACGGGGAAGGAAAAGCTGCCTGGTAATGTCTACTTAACCTTCACTGTGGAAAGCACAAAACGTCTAGCTCTAGAGCAAGTCCTGTTCTGTGGTGTTGCACCTGCAGCCAAAAGAAGAGAAGAGACTAGAGAAGAGATCCCCTGTGTCTCACAGTTGAGGCAGCAAATTGCTGTCAGCAAAACCACTTACCTCAGTTCATACACTTCCAGTGTTCCAACTGAAAGGCTGTGGCACAAATGAGAACAGCATCCCCTGAAGGCCTATATCCATTGCTTGCTCTTACCTGCTCTGCAGGGAGAGGTACCATTGCTGTGTGCCGTGCAGCACCAAAGGCCTCCCTCCCCTCTGAAGACAGACTTTGCCTTAGCTCAGTGTCATAAACGTTCTTCCCCTTGTAGCAGTTGAATGGTGTATAGGGCCCTGGAGGATCTCCTTTGCTGCCGGTATCCAAAGGAGGAGGTAAATATACATAATTTGTGCTTAAACACATAATAGTGGGCTATAGCACTGTTGTGACTGGCATGAGAGAAGATGGTGTTTTGCCTGAATGAGGCTTCTCAATGTGTAGTAATAGTCCCTACAGGCCTGGAGGCCTAGAATAGAAACAGGAGTTTGACATCTGGCTCCCAAGTAAAGCTTAGTTAAGACCAAATGACATTAAGGATTTGGACCCATGGCTCAGTGATGTGAGGCTGGGGTTTAGGAGAACTGCGAAGGATGCTATTGCAGGGAAGATGTTTTCTTTACCTTCCATCCCAATGAAGTCTCTGTGCTTGGAGAGTGTTTTGGGGTTTTGTGACCACCTTTATTTCCTACAGGTGGATGTCCTGAGAGCTCTGGGTGCTGAGATTGTGAGGACCCCAACTACTGCCAGATTTGATTCTCCTGAGTCTCATGTGGGAGTAGCATGGAGACTGAAAAATGAAATCCCCAACGCACACATACTAGACCAGGTAAGAGCCAAGGTGTCAGAGGTGCAGGCATAGCATAGGAGGAGGTATTGCAGTCTTGTTCCTTAGTGTCCTTGGTTGACTGTTTAACATCCTAAACGTGTCTCTGGAGGAAAAGATGTCCCAGGACTGGAGCTGCAGTTGAGCAATCACCATGCTGTAGGGTCGCAAGTTTTTTATAGTCACTAGAGGGCAGCAACGAACCTATGTTTGCAGAAACTGCGGCACACAGGGGTGGCTTTCTCCTGGATTGGCAGTGCTCGGTGGAAGAATGGGTACAAAGGTCATGTTCCTAAGAGAAACTGTCTCACAGACAGGACTAATTTTGGCAGTGAAGGGTGGTGGCACCTTAGCGCTCCTTTTAAATTGGGTCACTTAGGAAGGTTGTATCTCCCCTCGTGCATTCTGCCTAGGTCCAGATAATAGATAAGGAAACAGTCTGGAAAGAGTATATGTAGCTGTCATGGGGCTTGGAGAGTGTTTGTCATGTTCTTGAAATGCCGAACAATGTGAATTTTATCTTTCTGACCTACTTAATGGCTATTCCATCTTTCAATATAGTACCGTAATGCCAGCAACCCCCTGACACACTATGACACCACAGCTGAAGAGATCCTGCAGCAATGCGAAGGTATGTTTGCTCTACTGCTAACCCTCTCTTCAATGAGTCCCTAGTATTCTCTTGTTGTTAGGTACCTGGAGAATGAAACCTGAGGTGGATGAGAAATGCATGGATTTTGATTCAGTAAATCCCATACATATGCTGTGTGTCATTAGATATTTACCTTATTTCAATAGTTGTAGTACTGAGTTTATTATTTTTTTTCCATTAAAGAAAGATGTTTTGGTTTTTAGACTCTTCTACTTGTGATGAGGTAGAAAAAGCAGTGATGCTTAAGTTAGCTTTAAAAAAACAAAAAGCCATAGGCAGACTGGCATGAAAGAATAGGGTCGTTTTTGTCTGATCACAACTACCAAAGTAGGTATTTTTACATTCTCAAACCAATTACTCTGATACACTGGAAGCTCCTTCAGTTAGGAGTCCTCAGGAGTGCAGACTGCTCTGGATGCAGTTGTCACCAGATGTCATCAAAATGCAGACTTTTACTCTGCAGGGGTCGCTTCCATGTTAGCTCTAGGCAGCTGAGTTGGAGTACCAGAAGTGATTGAGCTGTGGCAGCAGAGAGCTTTAGCCGGGTTAACTCACCCGGCTGAGAAACTGGTTTGAGAGCTGTTGGACGCGTTCAATGTAATGCTGCAGTCTACCATGTAGGTGTTTGCCATAGATTGTAGAATGAAGTCATATAGGAGGCTACTGACCTGCCTTATAAAACAGTATAGTTTCTGATGGGACCCTCTAATAAGAAAATCAGATATTAAATTCTTTCCTATTCAGGTGAGGACCATGTGAAGGGTTCTCCTCCCCCTCAAAAGTGGCTCTAGCTGTTCAGAGGACTTGGCTTGTCTTCGTGGAAAACTTTACTCATTTTAATTCAAGTTTAAAGATACTTTAACAAACTGCCATCCCACAAGCTGAGAGTCTAAATGGGTTCTAGCTTTAGGCTTTTTTTTTTAATATTTATTTTTCCTAACAGACCAGGCACTTCTTGCTTATTACTGAGCTTATACCCCTGCTTGCCAGGGTGTTATTCTTTTGAGTGGTAAGGATTTGTTTTTGTATGTGAATTGATGACCTTTTAAAACGTATTTTTTAACAAAGCTGTCATGAGGATGCACCATGGAAATTGTAGAGAGTGACAGAATGAATTGTCATACCTGCAACCAATCTGACTGTTCATGACCAAAACAGTACTTTTCACATGAAAATGAGAGAGTAGTTGTGTTTAACAGTTCTCGTAATGAATACTTATCCCATGCTCTTGGCACTCATTCAGTAAATTACCTAATATAATGGGCTGCTTATTCTAAATTAAAGAATGAATTGTCTGTATCAGCAAATAGAGTAACAGGAAAGCTACAGGTGTCAGCTGTATGGGCCACCTCCAGCTCTGTCCAAAGTACCACAAACTGGTACCTTGCCAGGCCACTGGATGGACATTTCAAAACCATTGTTGAAGTAGATGGACATTGAGCAAGGTGGTCTCACGGTAGGTCTTATAACACAGCTCTTGGGAAGCAAAGAGCCCTATCTTGCCCATTTTTGTTAAAGAAAGTCCATACTGAGGTTTAAGTGGGTTTTTAATCCATCATTCTGGGAGAGATTTCACAACTGCCTTCTATCCCTTACCTTTAAACAGGAAAAATAGACATGCTGGTGGCTGGAGCTGGCACTGGGGGTACTATTACTGGCATCTCCAGAAAGCTAAAGGAGAAGTGTCCAGGTTGCAAAGTAAGTGGCAAGCCTAAAGCATTTCTCTTTAGTGGAGTGAACCTCAAACTGCTCCACTTGGCACGTCCTATTCCTTGCAAGACTGCCCTGGGAAGCTCTTGGATGTTGTCAGTTAGAAGGTAGTTCTGAGCAGATGAAAAATGGCCCTCAGATCCCTTCATGGGCTGTCTGAGAAACATCATTCTCTAGTGTGTACTGGAGCCTTATGTTTCCTTTCTGACTCTGCCTTCACTAACTTGTCTGGAGCTGCTGAGATTTTACCCAGTGAGATCTTCTCTGCACACACCAACCTGCGTGTCTACCTGTGTGCTGTGTTAGATTTCCTCACAGAAGTTGGTATTATGTTTCAGTCGTGAATATTTTCCTACATAGGCAAGGAGTGGTAAACAAAACAAAACTTACTTGCTTACACTTGGCACAAAATGTATTGGCTGTAATATTGCCTGATGTGTGAATGAGGACAATCTTGTCTCAGGGAAACCCTGCCTTCTGTTTAAACCAAGCAAAACCCTTGTAGAACAAGTGGTGCCCCTCACTTAGTGTCCACAGCCTGAGGACACAGGATGGGTTGCCAAGGTGCCAGAAGCAGCAAAGTATTTTGCTCACAAGGGGATGTGTATGTTGCCAGGAAGAAATGAATAGGAGACTAGGTTGCTGTTAGCTTGGCTGTGTGTGCAGCCACTGTGACACCAACAGCTGTAATGAGGCCAGTGCTCATGAGTAAACAGCTGTGTTCTCAAAAGCAGTGTGTCATGATAGCCAAAGTGGAAACTGCTTCTCCAGATTATAGGCGTTGATCCTGAAGGCTCCATCCTTGCTACACCAGAAGAACTGAACAAGACTGACAAGACAATGTATGAAGTGGAAGGAATTGGATATGATTTTATCCCCACAGTGTTGGATAGATCTGTAAGTCATGCTTCTTGATTTTTCTCTCCCTTGCCCTCTGTTGGGACGCAGAAGTGAGGTTAAAGGTGGAGGGGAAAAAAAAAGGGGAAATATTTCTTTGAGCTGAAAGGGGAGGGCTAGCAGACAGAACTATATCTGTTCTTTCCATCAGCAAAAGCAGTCCTCGGAAGGCTTCTGCACTGGCCGTATTTGTTTTACAATGCTAGGTGGAAATGCTGTGAGCAGATAACCTTTTCCTAGAATGCAGTAATTTTTTTTTTTAATTAAAAAAAAACAAACAACCAAACACCAAACCCAAGCAACCAATCAAAAAAAAAAAAAAAAACAAACAACAAAACAAACAAAAAACAAAACCCAACAAAGCACCCCAACCCCTCCTGGCCAAAAGTGATATGACTGTCCTGAACAGAGCCTGTGTCCCTGGGAAGCCCTCCAAGAGGGGAGGAAACTGATGCTCTCTGTGGCTGTCTCACAACAGCCTGCTCTCACAGTGAGGTTTCAATAAGGAGCCTGTTTTGCTAATGTGATCATCTTACCTTGGCAAAAAAACCCACTTGGCATTTTGGAGGGTGGAAACCAGGCACGTGGCTCAGTAGGGCAGCTGTTACCTCAAAGAGCATGGGCTGAATTCACACTAGTTGTGTAGCTCCCCTAGGCCTCCTCATTTAAATAGACCCTTGTTTTTTTTTTCTTCCTGCCCTTTCCCAGGCAGTGGACCAGTGGTACAAGAGCAATGATCAGGAGTCATTTGCTTTAGCACGCATGCTGATCCGAGAGGAAGGACTGCTGTGTGGTAAGAGCAGATGCCAATCCTTCGGGTTTCTCTGAATAGCATGCGGGAGGCTGAAGCTTTGTGCAGGTTAGGGAGACCTCCTTCAACTTCAGAAGCGGTCTTCCTCACCCCGGGATCCTCTACTGTCTGTCCTCCTCTCTTTCATTCTTTCTCATTTCATTTACAGTATGACACTTTTGCCTCTGATCTGCATTTTGGCAGGTGGTAGCTCAGGCAGTGCCATGTCTGTAGCTGTGAAGGCAGCCAAAGAGCTGAAGGAAGGTCAGCGCTGTGTTGTTATCCTCCCTGACTCTATCAGGAACTACATGTAAGAACATGCTTGTTTTCTCTCTGGGAAAAGGGGTGAGGCAGTCCCTCAGACCTCCTTACAGCAGTGGCGAGTTGAATAAATATTTCTGATAGCACCCAGTTAACAAAGCAAGGAATGTGTTTGAGCACAACTTCTGAGGTATCTAGAAAGTGTCTGACATGGAACAGAAAAGAGCTTAGCCCTCTGAAAGCTGAGCTCCCCCTTGTGTCTGACTTCAGTATATAAGCATCACTGGTTAGCATCTTTCACAGGAAAAGGCTTGCTTTCACTGTTTTATTTATTGGGGACTGTTGGTATTATCCCATTCCTGGAAGGGTCCCTGTAAGGCTGTCTGCTCTCTCTGCCTGTGTCCACAGCAGACCACAGCACTACTGTAGCAGCAGCCAGTGTTGGGGTGAGTTTACAGGTGGACGTGTGAGAGCTCTGATCGGTGCTGAGAAGTTTCTCTCCTACCGCTTTGAAAAACAGCCCAAAACATCATGTTTTTAGCTGTGTTTCCTGACTTCTGTTGCATCCAGCACAATACTAGATGACTAGAAACTGCTGAAAGACCTTGCCTGAGTACAGGTTGTACTCAGGAGAAGTCTCTCTGTGGTATTGCAAGGGACTGATGTAGTTGAAACTTTGTTCCCTATGGGATTCCTGTTTCTTCCTATGTGTGTTTCTTCTTAGTGTCCCCTGACTGGTAAGGTTGGAGGGCAAATGGCAGTATATTTTCAATTATGCTTTAGTTGTTAGTGGTAGTGAGCTGTAAACAGTTGTCTTTTGTGTGCTATTAGGTTTGCTGTCAGATGTTCAGTCTGCTAATGAGCTTTTTCACTTCCTGATGCTTTCCAGGTCCAAGTTCTTGAGTGACAAATGGATGTTTCAGAAAGGGTTCATGAAAGAAGATGATCTTTTCAAAAAACCTTGGTAAGCATGTCAGATCCATTTGGATTTTCATGAGTCTATTCAATCGATTTTCTGGCAGTTGCTAATTTAAAGCTCACTTCAATTTACACTACTTCCTTTTGAGTTAGCTAATCTTTCATGCTATTGTGTTGATGTGTATAATTGCAACTATTAATCAAATCTGCTTAAATTAGTTGATTTCCTTCTTTGAGTTGCATGGCACCAGAAAACCTGGTACTTAATATTTTGGTTTTGGGTTGGTGTTTTATTGATTTTCTTTTTCATTTTTTTAATGAAAAAGGTTGTATCTGAAATGAAAAAGTAGTATACAGAGAACCCTTTGAAGACGAGAATTTTTGAGTGCAAGGCACTGCAAGTCTACGTAGGCGGAGGGGCACCTTCCCTAAATTGCTACCTATAATGACTGTAAATATGGCTAGCTCTTTGAGTAGGAGCACAAAGTTTTCTGTGTAAGATATAAATAATGAAACTAGGGAAACTGGTAGTCTCCACTGTCTGTAATCCTAGAAAGCAGATGAAATGAGGAAAAGAGTTTCAGTCTTAAAGCCTTCTCACACTTCAGTGACTTTCAGATATTGGGGAGAAAACTTGAAAGCCTTGAAACTCCACTGACTCTGGCAGAATCCTGACTCTCCCTTGCAGCCTTTTCTCATTCCTGAAGTGTGGAAGGCCACTGTACATGAACAACTGGTTCTGTTCTCTCTGTAAGACTTGCATGGATTTGTTTTTTATTTCGTCCTCAGGTGGTGGAACATCAGTGTTCAGGAACTAAGCCTCTCTGCACCCCTGACTGTGCTTCCAACTGTTACCTGTGCAAAGACTGTTGAAATTCTCCGGGAGAAGAGATTCAGCCAGGTACCAGTTGTTGATGAATCTGGGTATGTCCACATATATTACTATTCATCCATAAGTGATACATATGGTTGTAAGGGATGCCCTTTAAATGCTTACTAGAAGTATAATATCCTCTCACTCATCTTTCTTCAGTTGTAGTAACACAGTTCAGAAATGTTACCTTAAACACCCCAATGTTGTCATGCCAGGACTGTCCTGCCCTTCACATAATAAGCTTCTAATGATTATTATGATACACTTACTCAGTGTGTCTCTGCAGGATAAGTTCATTGTTTTTTATAATACTGTTTAACTTAAGAAAGCAAAAATCCATATTTAAAACAAACAACCCCAAACCTACTCATCTCCACCACAGCTTTCACCCAGTTTCTTCAGAACACTGCATTATAGTGCAATGTTGTAGTGACCTCTGTAAACCAGGGTGTCCCCAGCAAGCTGGGATACTTTATGGATGCCTGTACGTCTCTTGTAGGACAGGCTGAGTAATGAAGAGTTTACTCTCCAGTTACAGTGCTAACTCAAGGGATTAATTGTTGCAGGTCCTTGCAACATCCTTGTAGGGAGAATGGGAATGAGCAAAATTGAGGTGAGCATATGTCTGGCCTTGTCACACCTTTCAAAAGGACAGATGAGGGTGTAAAACAATTAAGTTGTGCTTTTCAAAAGCTCTCTCAGATTGCAAGAAGCTCTTCAGCTGCAAGAACTAGAGATACAAAGAGCCTGATGCTCAGAAGGGCTGGGCACCCACAGTATCTGCTGACTTCTCTGTGAGTCTCTACAAGTTCCGAGAACTGGACTCTGTCTCCTGCAGAGACATAGAATCCAAGTATACCATCAATAATATTGCTTTCTACCATGAAGCACTTGAACTGATTTCTCGGGCTGGCTAAATGCATATGCTTTTATCTACAGGAACACCTGAAGCTTTTGTGTTGTTTAGCCCTATCTTCTTTCTCTCCTTCCCCAGAGTGATTTTGGGCATGGTTACCCTGGGTAATATGCTTTCTTCACTACTTGCTGGAAAAGTTCAGCCTTCAGATGAAGTCAGCAAAGTAATCTACAAGCAATTTAAACAGGTAAGCAGGTATATTCTACAACTGCTAGTTCTCTGGTTTAAAGTACCAGTGTAGGTGTCCTAAACACTACAATGGCATCGGGTTGAGTAAGGTCTACCTGGGGCTGCACAGAGCAGCCGTTACTGAGCACAGATGTGTGCTAAACTCTGTCCTAGGTCACTCAGTAGCTCTCAGGTTTGTGTTGTGGCTCTATATTGTGCTGTGCCATTGCTTCAGCAGGCTTTCTTCTTTGCCTTTCCTCCTTCCCCAAAAACCCTGCCACAAATCTGGGCAATGTAACTATCCAGGGGAAGAGACAGGGAGATGTTGAAACAGCTCTTCTAAATAATTTCTTTATCAACTAAAAACAAGCAACTATGTACCTTTTGTATCAGACGCCTTGCTGAAACAGGGGGATGGCTGCTGAAAACTGATGTTGTTGAGATATGTGAATCTTGATGTTAGTTAGTTTCACCTGTTGATCCAGTGTGGTGTGCCAAGACACCACAACTTCCCAGCTATGTGGGTGCTTTTCTAGAATATAAAAGTATTGTTGCTGTTGCTTTGCTGCTTTTGCAGGAAAATTATTTTGTTTTTAACGTGGAATGCTTGACCTAGTTTTCACCAGGCTTTTAGTTTTAGCACTGTCTCATAGTAGATGAGGTGCTGTATTCTGTAAGTATGTATAATGCTTCCATTCCATCTACAAACTACCAAGTCCCTGAGGCTGAGAGCGGATGCTAGTACTTCATAGACAAACGGAAACTATTTTTTCCTTCCCAGACAGATAATCAAGCATCAGGTGGAAATGTGGTGCGTAACAAAACTGCTCTAGTTCACGTTCTCCCTCACTTGGACACCTTAAAAGTTCCTGGGGCTGGTGGTGTGCAATCATTTCTGTAGCTACATGGGTGTTAGCTGTAGTAGCCTATTCTCTGTGCTTCTGAGGCTGTGGCTTTTTTCCATGGGCAGCTTGAAGTTTCTCATGCTTCTTCAGTAAAGAACCGCTTAACTGTTTTTCTCTTTAGTCCTGACCTTTTTCGTGGTGGAGGATGGGAGTTATACAAAAGTGGTGGTATTGCTAACATGCTAACTAAAAGCATCATTCACTGGTTATTTTCCATTTGAATTGATGATTTGATGGAGAAACATGGTTAAATGCACACAACCTCGGAACTATTGTGGATTTTGCTTTTCTTACCATTTTAGTCAAGCTCATTTGGCTTGTGTACTGGTGAAATTGGGAAAACGGATCCTCTGTGTCACTGAAATGACTTAAAATACACTACAGTTAGCATCTGTACCACAGCATGCATCAGTAAGAGGTTGGCTTAGCTTTGCCTGGCTAGTCACAGGCTGTCTTTTTGTCAACACAGGAAGCTTTCTTTGCTGTGATCGCCACAATTATTTTGTGGTGGTCTCTTAGAATGGAAGACTAAAGGTTAGATCTCTTTTAAAGTCTCCAGTAGGATAGTACTCTACAGCTTTGAAACACTGGTCACAGGATAATTTGCTAGTCCAAAGAAGTGCTGTGTGTTAGTGGAGAGGAGGGCTGTTCTTGTGGAGTCAGATGTTAGTTCCAGTGGTTTGGGGTCTCTTTACCCCTTCACCCCTTCTTCCCCAAAGGACCTTTGCATCAACTATGAACATCAGTTAGGTGTGGTGCAGACATAGCCTTAGCAGATTTCTTCCCTGCCTTTACCAGAAAATAGGGCTGGGGCATGGCCTCTGACACTTTCTTGTTACTATACCTAATATTTAATGGTTAGCCTGTTCCCTGGTGTGATTTTTTTGGTTAGTGTCCTAAACCATTTAGCACTCTGCTAAACAATGCAAGGCCTGCTGTCCTCAACATTCCCAGCGGACCAGAACCTACTTCTGGGGAAGGAAAGAATTTGGTTGTAGGGCCACGAGCAGTGCTCTGTCCCTTGATTTTAGAGCCAAACAAGCAGTCCCGGTCATGTGTAGTCTAGCAGCAAGTGTATAGGTTAATTGCCTTAAAGACTTAGTAGCTTAAAAAAAAAAAACTTAAATGTGGGAAAACGCATGGGCAAAATTTTTAGGGAGCTTGAATGAGCAGTAGTGAGACAGGTGAAAACTCTGTGGGCATTCCATTAAGCACTTCAAAACATGTTTATGTCTTCATAATTGTCCCAGTGCTGCCTCTAGGCTGCTTGTCCTGGTCGTCTTTAGCCTACCCAGTCCCTGAAAACAGGTCTATTGATTATACACAATCAGATGGCAAGGGGCTTTACCCCTTCAGTGAGCTTTGAACTTAGGTTCAAAAGTTAGGCTTTGCAGTACATTTGCACAAAGCTGCTTGTCAGTGGTGGTGACTGATAGCTGACTCTGTGCAGTAAGGTCCAGATTTTCCCCCACCCCTTGCTTGACCCACAAGCTTAAGGATTGATGCTTCAGTATGCACTATAGCCTGCTGGTCCCTTAAACACAGGCTGTTGGGAATCCTTTTGATCTCTTCTAACTCACAGTATGGAGACGAGAGTTCTGTGTTGCAGCGCAGCCCAACTGTTCATATTGTGGCATTTATTCCTCAGTCACAAGCTGAGCTCACTGCAGGATAAAGGCTTTTTTTAATCTACAGTGCAACACTCTGCTGTACATTCCTTTAATCCCCTTTAATGAAAATACGTCAGATGGTGGATGCTGCTGTTAACTGGGGGGAGTGACTTGGGTAATAGACCTGTTGCTGCTCCTTAATATGTTAAACCACGTAGGAAGAATATTTTTATGCATTCTCTCAAATGGTTTTGGCAGGTGATTACCTAAGTGTTTCAGAAGGATCTGTATCTCTTTCTTCAGAGTCAATACAGGGTGCTTTCTTCCTTAGTTTTAGCAAAGTTGAACTTCACTAAAAATGAATTCTTAATTCTCAGTTCGTTGATTTGCACCTGAATACAGTGTTAGATGAGCAATCTTCACCCCTGGTTTTGTTTTTGGCTTGTTTGGGCTTTTCTCTGTTCCCCTGCTGCCTTTGCAGATGGTATTCACTTCCACAGTGATTTGCAACCCGATTGATTCACTTTTTCCTAGTCTTGCTAGAGTAAAATCACCAAGTATAATGAACTTTATGGTAACTTCTTTTGTTAGACACATAGAACACTTGACCTTCTTTCATCATTAACGTTTTCCAGATATTCAGTATGTTCAGTATATTCATCGTGTTTTCAGAACCAGAATAAATGACTTCACATAGTGCTTTATTTTTTGTCCTGTTTTATTGGAAATTAGAAACAAAGAAAACTCTGATCTTTTAAGTTGGCCTTGATTTGTTAGTGTTTTACAATACTTCAGATGGGAGCAGTATATAAATGCTGACGTATTTTTTTTTTTAATACTGTATGAAGTATATGGGGATAATTGACCACTAAACATATGAAGGACTGTTTTATTTAGGTTTTCTAACTCTCTCCTCAGATTAACCTGAAAGACAACTTGGGGAAACTCTCTCATATCCTGGAAATAGACCACTTTGCTCTAGTGGTTCATGAACAAATTCAATGTGAGTATGATGTACTGTGCCTTGTAAGAGGCAATCTTTGAGTGGTAACAAGAAGCAAGTACAAGTGTGAGTGTGTAAACAAGTTCCGAAGCAGCCAAATCCTCTTTCTGTGTATGTAACTATGTGCTACTAACACTTGGTAAGACCTTAGCACTGTAATTTTTGTGGAGTAAACGTTAAATCCATTAACCCCACATACCTGCTTTTGGAAGATTTTTTTTTTTTATGTACCTGCTTTTGGAACAAGTTACTGCTCAAAATTGAATGCCTGAGTCTAGACCACTGTACAGTGGCTTTGTTAGTAGCAGTAAGCCAGTGAATGAACTCCTGCAGTACAACTGATCTTTGCTTCTTCCTACTCCTGTCATACAATTTCCAGCAGTTCTGTCACAGTGAGTGTCACAGGCTAACTACACTTCAATTTTTTGCCTTTTTAAAGCAAAACTTCTATTACAACTTCATAAAGGTTAGTAAGATCTAGATGTCAACACTGACATCACCGTTTCAAGATAGCTTAATATTTCTTTTTCCTGTTTATTTCGTTTAAACTAACTTATTCCACTTCATGTTTTTCCTCCAAACTCTTACTTTTCTTCATCCTTCTCAAAACTTTACTGTGTTTATGAACTGGAAATGACTAAATAAATCTTCAAAGCTAGGGTATATCACTGTTACATGTGAATAGTATTTTTTCCTGCTTTATCTTCCTTATAGCAGGCAACTTGCAAAATTACAAACACTGAGAAACTAAACTAAAAACAATATTAAGGCTCACCAGATAAATTTATCTGACAGCTATCTCATTAATAACTGTAAATGAAGAATAGTTACCAAATTTGGGCTTGTTCTTGATAATCTCCATAAGGATGCGCTCTTGACTCTGTGATGACTATTTATAAACCCGGAATCTCACTAGAAGCTTGCAATGGAATAAAGATGAAGTAAATGAGAAGTCCAGGCCAACCCAGTAGGCTGAACAAACTGAGTATGAGTAGGCTAAACATCTCAATACAGCCAGACTTTAGGAAGAGGGAACTTAGACCACAGATAAAGGGCCAGAGGTCACTTGGCCTCTTGGTTCCCAGGTCAAAGGCTTCTGCTTACTAGGAACAATCACTTGAACCTGTGCTCTCAACGCAGCAATGATTAGATGGTTAAGTTTTTTGGACATAAATTGGAAAATATTGTATTGTGATTTTTATACTAATTCTGTATTTGACAATGGTGTAGGAAGATGGTAGTGTTGCACGTCCTCCTCTAGTGGCCCCTGGATCAAACAGGATAATATCAGTTTGCAGCTGTTTCAAGTAGAGCCACAGGAACTAATGTATGAGGAAAATACACTTTATAACAGAGAATTTGGTTTTAATTCTTATCATGAAAAATAAATCTGACGGACTCATATCCTTTCTTCCATAATGTTTCAGTTTCTAAGTCCGTCTTGGTGTGGAGCCTTTCTGAAATGAAAATCCTGTGTGACTGTTGGTCAAGGTGCCATTTGGGTTCCCCCTCAGTGTATGAGCGTCATCAGTGATAACCAGCTCCACAAACAGGCCGTGACATGTGGAGTAGGGTTGGCTTGGCACCTGCCTTTACAAACAGTGCCATTAAAACCAAGTGGGATGGTGTGGGTTTTGTGCTTCCTAAAGACAGAATCCCCTCTCTGTTTCTGTGTAGATCACACTGATGGTTCTTCCAGTAAGCGGCAAATGGTGTTTGGCATCGTTACAGCCATCGACCTTCTTAACTTTGTGACTGCACGGGAACGGGAAAGAAAGTCCAACTAAAGTCAAGTAGCAATCTGGAGCCTCTTCAGTGATGTTTTACAATCTCAAAAAAAGAATCAGGTTTGCTTCTTAGGTGGAATGGTCTGTCCTTAGGGTGACGTTTTTTAAATTCTGAAAATAAGCAGTTAGCTATTCTGGTGTCAGCTATACAGCCAGTGCAATTTTGCTGTATTGCATAGCTTCTGGGGACTTGTTTCTTAATCAGGTTACACATTATTTCTTATCAAGACAATATATTTTTTTACCTATATATATGTAAAAATATTGCCTAAATTAACTGCTATGTTCCTACTTGTTGTGTCTAAAGTCTCTCTTTCCAAAACACTGTTTCAGATTAATAAAAAGTGTTAAATAAAGAGTTACTGAAGCAGAGGCCCAAGAGAGCTCTGGAAAGTTTTGGATTTTGTTTTGTTTTGTTTTGTGCAAGGGTGTTAAGTTAGATAATACCTGTGTGGAAACTGGGGACATGGAGAGAAGAAAGGCAGAGTTCCCTTTTGGTGAGATCTCTGTAAAACAACAGGAAATCCTGAGGGATTTCCAGGAGTTGAGGCTTGTTTCAACCAGCTGCTCTGAGGAGAAACTATCTTGAGTGGAAGCCTGACAGTAAAGTGACAAACATAAACTAGTGACTTTGTTTTACATGGTCCACCAGCTTTCACTGCAAAGACAGACTTTTTTTTTCCAATTGTACCCTGATAAGTAAGCTCAAGTGAAAAGATTAAAAGGTAAGATCAATCTTCTTACCTGAAGGTTTTTTGAAAATCATGCTGTTTCATCTAGTACCTTCCCCTTTTCTTCTTTATCTTAAAGTGCTGCTTTTTATGCCTGTTTTAGAAGAGCCAAAGGTAATCTGTCAAGAGCTGTAAACCCTTTCAAGCCCTGTTCAAGTGCTCCTACACTGTAGCACCTTATTCCAGGAAAAAAACCCTACTATTAATTGAATTCACTTGTAGCCAAGCTTGGAAGTAACTGGCAAACACTGTGTGGGTTGGTACTGTCAAGAGTATGTGAGAGTAATGTGCAGTAGGTGTGTGCAGTTACAACTTTTTGCCACTTCTGTAACTGGATTTTTCGGTAATGTCTGACTTGCATAGCCACGTCAGGGGTTGGCACGGGCAGCCCTATCTATACACTGCTGTGCTCAGACTATCAACTGCTGTTAGTGGTAATGATAAGTGGAATCACCCTGTGGATACAGGATAAAAGTAGCTGGTCTTCATCTGTATAAAGACTGCTCTAATCATCTTCTGACTGGCCTTTCACCAAGAATAAAATTTTTGATCAGCAGGAGTGCCACTTTTCTTAGCTTGTCTCTCTTTACACTGAAGTAGAAAAATACTGTTTAGGCTGGGGCTGTTGCTGGTAGGATAGCAAAGTTTGGTGGGTTTTTTTGGTTTTTTGGTTTTTGTTCTGTTTTATTTTAAAAGCTGAAGGGAGTTGTGAGTTAACTAAGAGAAAACAAAGGGGTTATTTAAAAATCACAATTACTACCTCCTGTGTATAGACTTCTATGCAGATGGCCTCCCTATGGGAGTGGAATTTGCTGTACATTTTGGAAGTGTGTGCTCAGAGAGAGGTGGTGGAAGCCGCCCTGTCCCATGTCAGTGCTGAGCAAAGAGCACCCAGCAGACCCTTTGCCATTGTGCCTTGGGTAATGCTGGCCTGGAGGAGGCAGGCAAGCCAAAGGGAGGCAAGAGCTCAAAGCCAAAGAAGTGACACCAGCGATAGTGTCTGCTTGCGAGCAGTGTGACAGCCTGGTTTGTTTTCTAGCTGCTTCTCTCTCACCTTAAATTTGTGAATGTTAAGAACTTTCTTGTAATAATAAAAAGCCTCAGACTGATTTCTGATACCTCTTTAATGCCATGCTGGTGATTGCTGAGTTTATTTTGCCCTTGTTCAGTTTATTTCCTTAGACATTGGCTGTACCTTCAGATTAGGGCTATTACTGAAGTAACGTGACCCGTACTTACATTAAACTATGGTTTAACCATTAAATTCATATACTGCTTTAAGATAACTTTTCCCAAGGCTTTGGAACAAACTACTATAAAGTCAAAAATGTGCAACTTCAGTAATAATTGGTTCTAAAGGATTGTTGCTTTTTAAATCCTTTTTTCTCCCCAGCCCCGCCCCCCTTTTTTTTTATCCTTATGCTGTGCAATAGCACTGTTTCCCCTCACTGTAGTAGCAACCCTAGCTTGGGTGCTTTGACTAGTGGAAAGCTGAGCTAATGTGAATGAGATGCGTGTACCTGTGTGTTAAAGACACTTTTTTCAAATCTGGATTAGCTTTTCTAGGCTGAACAAGCTCTGTCTTGCCTCTGTTGCTGCTTGGCAGAGCATAATAACTCATCTTTCAAACTATTTTTTAGCTACTTCCCAAGGCATCATAAATAACTTGGAACCACACGGACTTAGATCTTGGCACTTTTAACATCCTTGATGTTTGTTAGTGTAGAGAGAGTCTGTGAATGGTCAGTTGTACTGCTCAAGACATTAGTATTTCAGCCAAACTTCTAAACTCATTTCCCAATTATTTCAAGTACTTGTTGTCAGATACATTTTCAATATCTATTCTTAATTTACAGGGAAGGCTGAGGGACCTATTTCTTTGATTACTTGCATTTTCACTACATCCTTTGATTCCCACACTTGTAAAAGAACCTGTGTATGCTACTAGATGCTACTAAGTGAAGTGTTTGCTGCAATTGTAGCTGTTGTTGCTGCTAAATTTGGGCATTAGTGCTGCTCTTGAAAATTTACCCTACTTGCTTTTATCTGATTTCCCCCTCCCTCCATTTTCCATCTGATCTTCACTGTTGGTGGTGGGGATGGGGGTGCTGAAGTATTTGGGGTGTTTTCCTTTTATTTTTGTGCCTGTAAAATCTCTAGGTCCTAGCCTAACTGAATTCGGCAAGAAATATGAGGAGGGTAGAAGGAGATTCCTGAAGTACAGCAGTACAGGAGAGAAGTTAGAGTTGGGGCAGCAGAAGATTAATGGGTAGGAAAGTGTAAAGATTTTAATTTTGCTTTTTTAGTTTACCATTCATAAATTAATCACTGTAGCATCATGGAATCAGGTAGTATTGCTGACTAAGAAAGAAGGGGTGTTTAGAGCTGTTGGGAAGAGGGGATGTGAGCCTAAAGCAATCAAAGTAAGCCAAAGTATCCAAGAAATCCACCCATGCCGCTCTACCTGTACGGTTTGTTAAGAGCAGGAGCTGTTTCCTCCTTGTGCCAGTGTGGAACTGGAAATGGTGGCCACCAGCCACTCTTACTCACAGTAGCAACTCTTTTTAACCAGAGGAATTGGGAAAGTAGATGAAGTTGCTGAATGACTGAAAAACTTTCCAGAGCTCTTTCCTGTAGTAGGGATGAAGGCAGCAAAGAGAAGGAGAGAGGGAATCTTGCAAAGGTGAAGTTTCTCTAATGCGAAAGCTTATGAGCGTGACCTTTTTTTGCATCTGTCAGAATGTTGTTACTAGCCTGGTCCTGGTTAGTAGTGGTAGGGCTAGATTAATGCTGGACTCATCTCTTTGTTTCAAATACTGTGAGGACCAAGAAAGACATTGCAGTTTGTTTGGTCTTCAACCTGAAGTTCAAGTCCAGAGCTTGAACAGAACTGTATTTTCTTTGAAAGTGGGTGCCTGTGTCTTCTGTTTACCTGTGCTGGTTATGCAAGTGCTGACTAAGCCTGAAAACTATTTGCACATGGATACTTGTATCAACAATTTATGCTGCTTTTGTTTGTCACTGTAAGAATATCAGTCCTTTTGGTCTAATGTTGGCTCTGAAAAAATATTTTTGTTTTCTCACCTGAAGACAATTATCCAGTAAAACCTGTAAAATACCTTGCAAGCAGTTATCAGGCGGTAACTTCAGGATCATTTTGAAGTCATTGCATCCAGTATTACTTCCCGCTTCTTGCACAAGCTGTGGCTGACTCCAGAACTCTTTTCTAGCTGGGATTCCTCTAAGCAACCAGACCAGTCTCATCTGCCCAACAGGCTCGTTGCTAAATGGTTTCTAAAAACTTCTGCTCGCCATTAGGAATTTCACACAACATGCTTGCTGTTAGGTATTGCCTAGCACTGCCACTGTCATCCAACAGGCTTTCTTACTGTGTAGTGTCAACACACTACCATGACAAAGGGAAGACTTCTTATGCTTTAAGGAGCTGGGAAAAATCAATACTTCGTGGCTGTATTTATTGCAAAAATGTTCACAAATATACAATATAGAGTTCAATAAAAGCTGTTTGATTGCAGATTGACTCTGGGGTTTTGAATGGCAGTTCAAGCTGACAGTGTATTAGACTATAGACTGTGAGAAGTTTCTACCAGCTGCAGCAGACCTCTTGCTTTCATGGAACTCCAAGACTCTGAGTTCTTTCCTTCTGTCTCCAGAGAGCTGCCAGTATGGCAGGACTGTCAGGGAGCCAGCCCACCATCTGCTTCTCATGGCTGGCTCTACTACAATCCTGGTGTTTCTGTACTGGGTAGGAAAGGAAAGGAGGTGGAGCTAGGGCTCAGATGATACTGTTGAAGTTCTTACACCAGCAGGTGCCTGTGCAGTCAATGGGATAGGTATTTCTGAATAAATGCAAGGGGTGTGGGCCAGCCTGTGTTTCTGTGAGAAGGCAATGTCTTTTGGGAATTGTGGTAAAGCTGTAAAATTTAAAAGGTGCATGAATTCAAGTGATGTGCATGGGTGGTGTTCTGTGGGTAAGGAGCAGCTAGGAGAGGCTGAAGGGGCTGGCTGTGTTATTTCAGAGCTATGTATTAGTGCTGGTGCTCGGCGTCGTAGTCCATTGCTGAAGTTAAACCACGATGAAGTTGGTTTATATCTGCGAGGCAAGCGAATCAACCTCTCATCCCTTGTTTTTTTGGTCCCCATTTCCTTATGTGGTTGGTCCTTGCTCAGCCCTGCCCAAATAGCAAGACTGGCCGACAGAGTCCTCAGCTGGGATGTTCCATCTTGCAGAGACAAGGCCAGTGGGTAGAGAGATGCAGGGGCCCTTCCTCTGCCTGCCTTGGGCATGGGGCTAGTCCCATGGGTGTGCTGCATGAAATTCCTGCCGGCTCACTTGCCTGTGTGCCAGGTTTTCTTACAGGGGCGTGGTTCATCTGCTTCCTCACACACAGACTGCTCTATCCTCAGCTTTATCTTCTTACTCCTGATACAGTGTGCTCCCCAGCAGTATGGGGTGACTGACAGCAGGCAAATGATACACTAAACTTTCTTTACCTTACAAATCTTTTTCATGTGATTCGTTGAAATGCTGTTGTTGCTGGCAGCAGTTGCAGATTATTGCCTTACCTTTATTTTCTGGCAAAAAGGATCCTGCTACTGCAGTCTGATGTGCAGAATGCCGATGTTGCTCCCAGGCCTGCCTGAGCAAGGAAGGAGTATTTCAGCTGAAAGGGTAACCAAGCGCAGAGAGCAGCAGGCAGCGCACTAGATCAAGTTCCACCTCAGCTGCTCCTGCCACCGTAACCGTGGGAGAAACACGCAGGGCTCCTGGGCTTGCCCTAAGGGAGTCTTGTTAGCAGTAGCCCCCAGGTCCGTGTGTTGTGTACAAGGCACTGCACACACCCCATTTTTGCATCAGGAGACAAGACCCCCCCCCAACCGCTGAGGCACTGCCTAACAGCACTGCCAGGACTGCGCTGGCCCCAGCTGCAGACGTGCCATTCCTCACGAGTCACCGACGCAGGGAAAATTACTGGGTACAATCTGTTGTACTGGGTCTGGAGATAAACGGCAGACTTAATCCAGAAAGCTACCTTACAAAAGCAATAAATTCCCTTTGGGGGAAAAAAAACAACCACCCACTAACCCATGCTTGTGTTGCTGATAGAAGTGCCACTACCTTTTGCCACTGCAAGGCAAAGGTAGGTGTGTTCAAGCTTTGCTCATGAAGTGTCCCTGAAGGCGTTCTCTCTCTGTCTGAACTTAGGGGAAGCAGAGCTTTGGAGAGGGAAGTGGTGTGCGGACACACAGCCCCTGCCTAGGGCACAAGGAGCCCAGCGTCCACCAGGGTGTTGGACCCGCGTGCCATGGGGTTAAATGCATATAGTAGGGATGCTCTGTGTGTGTGTGGGTCCCACAGAGTCTGTCCCTCAGTCCCTGCCTAAGCTGTGCTTGCAGCCATGCCCAGCCTTGCACCCAGCCACCCACGCTGCCATCTCACCTGCCAGGGCCCTGGCTTGGCCTTGAGGCTGCCCCAGCTCTGCACAGTGAACTGCATTGCAAACCACATCCAGCTGAAATGCAGCTTTCTCCCCATGCCTCATCACCTTGTCAGTAAAGTCAGTTTTCTGGTTTCCTTTTCCAGCCATCCGTAAGGGAGAGGGCAAGGTATGACAGGGATGGCTGGAAGAAGGGTGGGAGGGAGGACTGCAGGCCAGGGTTGCTTAGCTGGGCATGGCCGCTGCATCAAACAGTAACTCCTGCAAAGCAGGACTGTCCCCATGCCTTCCTCAAGGTCGGAGGGAATGCTGGAGGAGAGACATGTGTCATGGCTATGTCCAGCCATTGCTTTGTTCAGTGCCAAATGCCGAGAGTTGCCTAGTGGCTGTAGTGCTGGAGGACGGTGAGGGAGGGGAGAGCCTGCCGGACCTGACCCTCAGCGTGGTGGTAAGAAGAACAGCCAACTCGCCTGCTACCACCCGTGCACCCCTGCCTTAGTCTTAAGAAAAATCTGCATATTAGGGGCAAAGCTGAGTGCTGTTTACACTGCAGGTTACACTACTCTCTCAGTAGCTACAAATACGTCATAGCTTCTTCAAATGGATGCACCTCCTTCTTCATGCCTGCCAACTCTGAGGCTTTGAAAAGTCTCTGCTCCTTCTAGTGGTAACCAGCTGGATTTGAATGGCCAAATAAACAGGGCAAGTGTCCTGCACACACTGGCCACCCTTATATTCCCTGCATGGTGCGGTATGTAACAGGTACTTCATGTCCGTGGGGAAACTGGAGTGAAGGTAATGTGCTGATTCACAGAGAGGACATTGCCTTTTGGACCCATCAGGATACAGAAATGTGCTGATCAGCCCCATTGGGGCAAGCACAGTGGGTCTGACCTGCAAAGGATGGCAAACCCAGCGTGTTTGGAGCTGCTGGTGCTTTGGGTTCCTTCCAGTGTCCTCCCAAAAATAGCTAGCAGGTCTGCTCTTCCTCTGCCCATCTCTGGAGCACAGCTGTCCCTACAGCCACCAGCAGCAGAAGGACCAGTGAAAGAGGTACATCAGATGCATTGAAAACCCACGTGAGTTGTACAAGCACATGCTGACCTCTCCTGAAACAGGTGGGTGTGAATGGCTTCTTCAATGCAGTAGCAAAACCTAAGTTTTCTAACCCATTTCTGCCTTGGACTGTGACAGGCTTGGGCTAGGGCACCTTACGCCGCATACCTCACTCTCTAATACAGAT
>NW_010533156.1:33128-38250 GCF_000687285.1 Phaethon lepturus
GGGGAGGCTAGTCATGAAACGCAGTGCTGCTCCGAAGTGTCAGTGGGGTCTAGCCACAGGTAAATAAATTCTTTATCTGTTTTTGATAAGACTTAAATTATGGGAAGGAGGGCTTCATAAAATCCATATTGTAGACAGATGGCACATGTCATGTTTCATCCAGAATAGTTTTGCACTAAAATAAGGCTTTTATACCAAGTGTGTTGAACAGGTGAAAAATATGTTTAACAGCAAGTAACATCCTCCTTTTCTCCCAGTTTGCCCATGTAATTCAGTTAGCAGGTATTATGATCAGTATTCCAACTTTGAGCCCCACTCAGCTTGACCAGTAGCGGTTTTGACCCCATGTCCTCACAGCAAAATGGCTTTCTGTGATGGCCAGAGATAAGCCAAGAGCCAAGGAAAGCCTGTTCTGCCCTGAATTATCAGCTGGGCCTTCCCAGAACATTGCTAACCCTTCTTCTCCTGACATCCTATCAAGGCCTACCATGGAGCTTCAACTGCTTTGGCGAAGCCATTTTGGTTATTAAATTACACGTGAGGGAAAAACATGGATGTCTTTCTGCTTGGTACAGCAGAATCAGGAACACTTTAAAACCAGATTATCTCCTCTAGGAGAAAAATTCACCGGAGGGGTGGCTCTGTGGACACGAAAGGTCTCTCTTTCCCAAGCTCCCAGAAGTAAACCCTGAGTGCTGCATCCCTTTGACCCGCCGAGGTGAGCACTATCAAACTACCTCTGCAAAGAGTCTTTTCAATGATGCTTTAAAAGCAGAGCCCTTCTCCCTATGCACGGGCACGAACTCTCCTGTCACACCTTCTTGCGAGAGCCAGGAGCTGACCCAGTGCTCTTGGCCACTTCCGTCACTCCCTGGGCCTCCCTCTCTTTTTATGGCTGGCTGGCCGGTTGTCTCTGGTTGCTGCTTCCTGGCCCAAGGATGCTGCGGGATCCTGCAGGGTAAAGGCTGCAAGGTAACTGCTCAGATAAAGGCCAGGATGGTGCAAGCCTGCTGTGGAGTAAGCAGCTGTGCGGTGCGCTCGTGCCTGTTTTGTCAACTTAGTAACGCTAAAAGGCAAGAACAGCGAGGTGAGATGAAGTACCCATGGGCCGTGTCTTCATCATGCGCACGGGCTGTGAAGTGCCCGGTGTGTCTGCGTGGAGTGGAAGCATGACAAGGGTGCAGACCCCAACCAGCTTCCCCATGGACCAGCTCCTTCTCTGCTCTTAACCCAGGCGCAGGCAAAGCAGGAAAACCCATGTAAAAACGCCTGCCGTCTTCACCTGCTGGGGGTGAAACCAGTGGCCGGTGTGCCCGTGGTGCCCAACAGAGTCAGACCACGTAGCAGCTCTGGGGATGGTTCTAGCGGGCAAATTACTTGTGCATTTTGGTCAAATTTAGCTAGCAGAAAAGCCCTTTTCTTGCCCCCAGAAAAGGGCACAGAGAAATCTTTTCGAAGTCCCCAAACTTGTCATTTAGACCTTTCTGAAGAAAATATTTCATTTTAAAAAAGAATCCGTTAAATCACGTATTTTATTTCAAAATGATCTTCTGTCCCTCCAAACGCCCATCCAAATCTCATTTTAGGTTGAAAAGATCACCATTTTTTTGCAGTTTGGTCACTGAAGGGCAGAATCTTATTTTTTAATGTGGCTTCACATCAGGCAGGCGCTGCTTCGGGGGGTAGCCAGGAAGGGGGGTCTGGGTTATTCTGTAACTGCAATGCCCAGAAAACACAGTTCTTGCCGGGGCTAGGGTTATTTGCAGCTTCTTTACGAGGGACCTGCATGCTCTGCGTCACATCAGATAGCCCACAGAGAAGACTCCTACAACTGATTACCTCTGGCAATGAAGGGGTGTCTGGGTTATTCTGTAACTGCAATGCCCAGAAAACACAGTTCTTGCCGGGGCTAGGGTTATTTGCAGCTTCTTTACGAGGGACCTGCATGCTCTGCGTCACATCAGATAGCCCACAGAGAAGACTCCTACAACTGATTACCTCTGGCAATGTTTTCCAGAGAGTTCATTTATTGCAAAAAGACCAAAGGTAATGTCAGTCCTATGCTAATACCTACAACAGTTGTGTCTTTCAAAGGTTTAATTCCAAAATAAGCATTCCTGTAAGCCTTACTCTCGCCTGATCATCTGAATAGCGGTAAAGTTTCCTTTGTGAAACATTCCATAGGGAAATGGGGAGTATGGCCGCAGCCTGGGCCAGACGGCTCTGTGCACTGCCCCGGCTGTGGGAAGGAGCGGGAAAAAGAGGGGCTGAAATTCCCACAGGCTCTTCCTCTTCCAGTAGATCAGCACCCAGGTAATTTCCTAATTGCCCAGCCAGTGTTTGGGCATCACCGCGGAGCAGCTGCTGTTCACTGCTCTCAGCTAATTTAATAGTAAAGCAGTTGCACGAGGAGCAGGAGCTACCATGAGAAAAGAGAGGTTTAGGGCTGGAGGTGGTGCAGAGACTAATCCTAGCTTCCCAGAGGACACAGAAAGTCCATATCAGAGAGCACCTAACATAATATGTCATTTCTGCCATTGCTTATGCCTGATTCAGCAAGGCACATGCTGACACAGACAAGCCGGGTTGAAGCAGCAGGTTAAGTATGGGACACGAAATCAGATCAGGAATGAAATTCTAAAACCACCACAAAATTCCTGGCGGATGGGTTGAGAGCACTTCTAAAAGATAACTATGAATTAAACCAAACAATAAATTGCTTATCTTTTTTTTATGCCCCAATCATTTACTCTTGGAGAGCAATCAGGTGCTGGGCATAATTAGGTGTGGAGCAGGACCCAATCAGCGTCCCTCCACAGAGCGCTTTACCACTGCTCATTGGTGTCCCCGGCTACCGGGCTCATATAAGCTCAGGGCTGGAGCACAGCGAAGGCACTTGGCTGATACGCTGAAGGTGGTAAGTATGGCTCATCTATTACTGACCACGCTGCTCTTCTAAGGGCAGACTGCACAGGAGCTGTGCCTACTAACCAGGTAATGTTGTTGTCATGAAGGGGCTTGGAAAGAGGAGGAATCTGGTAGCTTCTGCTTCTCAGCCTGTTCAAAGGTTGACTCTGATCGGGGAGTGTCTGTGTTTTCAGCAAGGTCTGAATAATTCTGAAAACCAGGGAGGTTCTGGCTTTACGCTAGAAGGTCAGTCGGGTGGTGGAGCAGGTTGCCTGGAGAGCTTGTGCAGTCTCCATCCTCGGAGGTTTTCAAGACCCAAGAGGACAAAGCCCTGAGCAACCCGGTCTGAACTTAGCGCGGACCCAGCTTTGAGCAGGAGGCTGGACTGGGGACCTCCCAAGGGCCCTTCCAGCCTGGGTCACTTCATGATTCTGTTAAACTGGTGTTGCATTTGTCTTGCTCAGTGACAGCAATACCATTTCTTTGAAATAAAGGAAGAAAATGGCATTTTGCTTTGAATGGGGCAAGTTTGCAGGCAACTCTCTCTGGCCTGCTCAGTTAATCTTATTTTCCCTCAGTCTACTTAATGAGTGTCTTGATTTTCTTTGTTTTGAAGTTATCAGTGCAGTCTGATAACCTAATAATTGCAATCTCCTATCTGCAAAGAACTCTATAAACATTAGCCTACGCTCTTTCTGATACATTTTCATAAGTGGCAGCAGCTGCAGGATTGCATGTTAGCACGCCTGGTCTCTTGGCTTGCCTCCCAGCTCCAGCGGATGTTTCCGTTTATCCTTTGTCCAGTCTGTGCTGTCTCAGGCTTCTCTATTTAGAAGAGAGTAATGGGGCCTTTGCAGGACACCTGTGACAGGTCAGATGTATTTGACGGCTGATCAGATGATAGCTGAAACTTCAGGCAGGGGTTAGGATGAGTATTGGGACATAGGTAAGAGTTTTGGTAATCAAGAGAGGACGTGTCTTCACTTTGTGACATGAGGTGACTTAAAACTGCACTGGAGGCAGTGTGGGGAGATGTTTGCGCTGGACATTGCTCCCCTCAGCCACCCTTGGCTGCAGTCAATTCTGTCCACAGTGGCCACATGACCCTTTCTGCCCAGACTTTCCACCCAGCCTGCGTGTTTGTGGGATGTGACTGCTGAGACCATCAGCAGGGGAGCGGCTTGCTGGTGTTGTGTCAAGGCCTCTGAAAGATACAGGAAGGTCAGATTCTTCCCATCCTTTGGTACCATTTCAGGTCGTCTGCCATCTCACATATTGGGGTTCCTACACTTCAGGCAATTTTTAAGGTTGCCTTCAGAACCATAGTGGTTTTAGATATATCTTAATTTAAATATGAATCCGGACCCTGGGCACAGCGATGCAAAGATTTTAGAGTGATTCATAACTGGAAGGACATCTGTGCAGTCCTGCAGCACTACGCCAGGAATTAACCAACCCTTGAGGAGATACATGAGAAATCCCTTGGCAGAGAGGTATGTAGGTGTTGACTTAGTCAAGGGCCAGGTCTTGTTTCTTTGTTCTTTGGGCATCTAGAAAATACGTCTGCATCCACTTCGGATGAGCGAACAAATGAAAACCCCATCCTTGCCATTTTTTTAGATCGGATGTTAAGGGAACTGAACACAAGGAGCAGGACGCAACCTTATTTTAGACAGTGGAAAGCCAGTAATGCCCTTCCCTCCATGCACCAGCCACCTCAGCATGGCGTGCTGCCTCCTACGCTGGGCTCTAGGGCCAGCTTGGCTGCTCCTGCCAGGGCCACGCTGGGGCCTGCGGCACTTCTTGGCGGTGGCGAGGGAGGCACTCGGACACTGCCGTTCCCAGGCTGGGGCCCGAGGGGCATCGGGGTGCTCCCGAACCCCCAGGGAGGTCACCTGCCTTCGCCCAGGGCTCAGCAGGCGGCTGTCCCAGCAGCCGGACGCGTGGTGTTGGCTCCCCACGTGCTCTGCTGAAACGTGAAGTGGGTCTGGGGACGCCACCCTAAAGTGGGGTGCGAACCCTGGCGTGGAGGGGGGCCAGTGGCACCGGGCCCTCCCTCGCTGGTGATCCCTGCAGCTTGATGTTGCTCCCACAGCTGATTCGCGGGGGAAGATGGGGCACAGGCAGCGTGCCCATGCAGCTGGGCTGGCGGGGAGAGAGGGCTCGCACGGGGCCCCGCAGCCGATGCCCGCCTCCCTCCGGGGCAGCACCCCTC
>NW_010533156.1:38281-42383 GCF_000687285.1 Phaethon lepturus
CTCAGGGCCAGCACCCATCGGGGCAGGGAGCCGCGTGCCGGCAAAGAGGGAAAAGACCCACAAAAGTAGCCCTAATAATTTCAGCCCCCTGCCTCTCCTCTCTCTCCACCCCACCGCAAAACGGTGGAGATGGGCATCAGCAGGGGAAAAAAAAAAAACCAACTTGTAAAATCTACTTTGCCAACATTTTGGCTGGCAACCAGTGACCTCGGTTGTGAAAGCGTGATTACAACCTCTGATACACTGCGGCTTATCTCTACCCACAAGTGACTTTTGCTCCTTCCCAGTTAATTCATTAGGTAAACAAGGATTTTCTTGGGGAGATACACTCAAGGCCAACACAAATCCTGGCTTGCAAGGAAATGGACGTTTGTTTTTTTTTTCTTTTAATCCCTCCCAAGAAGCAATAGGTTTGGCAGTGGTGGGGAAGAGTGCTGGGAGGCAGTTTGCCAGCAGAGTTTTTGTCGGACCGCTGTAAGGTCTAAGCTGTTTTGGCATGGCTGCCCTGCACCCTTGTGGTCTCTCCCTGCTTTGTGAGGCTGGGGTGGGTGTCTCCAGAGGAGAAAAGGCAGCTCAGCGCCTGACATGGAGGTGGCCCAGTGTCCCCTGTCTGCCATCTGCTTCAAGTTGGGTTGCAGGGCCAGGCAGTGATGTGAGGTTGTTGACCTCCATCTTCAAGATGCCATCTTCTCTGGCTGAGAAGAAAGCTTGGCCACACGCTACAGGCCGTGTGGGCCTTTTGCTGTGGCTAGCATAACGGTGTGGTGTATTTCTGTGTTTCAGGGACAGCCCAACACACTGGTAGCGAACCACAGCCCCATCATCCCAGCCAGTGGGGAAACCACCGGGGAGGCGCGGCGCTGACCTCAGGTAGTCCAGCCACGCTGGTTCAAAGAAGCTCCTGCCAAGTGGGTGAAGCGAGCAAGCAAGCAGAAGGAGGAGGATGGCGGAAATGGTAATTAAGGCTGCCCTTGAGCTCACATGTCGAGCCACAAATGAATTAGATAATCGGGACCCAGCCATAACAGTGTGCTGGCTGCTTGCCTGGCCATTGTGAGTCAGCTGGGCTTTGCAGGCACTGCAGGAAGCCCGGGTGTCAAGGAGGGGCAGAGAGGTAGCTTTATGGCCTGGGATGAAGATGATGCTCTGCAGACCTGTTGGCTTCTGCTATCTGTGCTGCACATGTTGGCTCCAGCACCGTCCTGTCAGCTGCCTGAATTCCCTCCCTGGGGCAGTAGCTAGAGTGGATTTCTCATATCCCATCCCCTCCACATGGCAGCAGGCCTGGTTCTTCTGCAGGCAGTCCTCTGCCTTTAGAAATGAGGTATTTCTTCTTTGTGTCACTGGTTTGGTTCTAACAAATGTCAAAATTACGTCTTTGTTTGTAATCTGAAGTTAAATGTAGAAGGAAGGACCAGCATCGTGCCCTTGAGAATTTCTACTACAGTAGAGTTAACAAGAGCATTACGCTTGCTCTAATTGCAAAATGTACCACCATTGTAGTGTAGGAAGATAGGGCAGGCTATGGTACAATAAGCAGGTTAACACCAAGTTTCATCATCAAAGTAAGACACAACCATGACCCTACTGAGCTGCAAGGCCCCTTAGTTCAACAAAGGCTGAATCAGGGCAAATTCATTCTGTCAACAAGCCAGAAAAGAAACTTCCAACTACCAAAATCATGTGTCTTTTCTCCATGTGGCTGGCTTCCTTAACACAGAAGGGTGCCTGATGAATCGCAGAGAGTCACACCAAAGCTCCATGCAAGCCTTGTTTCTGCTATTGGCCAGTAGCATATGCTGAGAATAAACTATAAAACCAGAGTCCTCCTTTTATATGCACCAGCAATACAGAGAAAGAGCAAATTACCATGTTCACAGAGTGCAGGTACCATTAGGGCCAGTGTGCTTAAGAGCCACTAAAGAACTCGACCTTTGTGAACTTGTTTAACCCTTTTCTGGTTCCAATTTTACCCACTCTGCCCCTATGGTTGTTCTGATCATCTCATTTTGCCTTATTATTTGATGCTGAGAAACAAAAAAGTGTTTCTTAGTCACCTTCTCTAGATCCCCCAGGACTTACAGCCCACTCTCACCACCTGCCTCATTTCCATTTCTGACAAATCCTCCTCTACTTCAGCTGTTTTACTGTGGAACTTGCTCTGTAACCCTAAGCACGTTTAGTGCCCTTCCCTGACGTTTTCTTTCTATCGATTCTCTTTTTTCATGTTTCATACACTCAGATGCCAGAGTAGAGGCATCCTCTGGCCCTTTGAGGCCCACTACCACTGTACAAATATCCTTAAATTATTGCAGTCTCTTCACTTCTAGGGTGAAAAATACTGCTCTTGACCAAATAATTAAATAGAGAGCACCAAATTTTCTAGTGGAGGGGATTCTTCAATGTACATTAGAGCAGGGGAAGATTTACTGGAGATGGTGGCCAGGTGATGGCTTACCATGTACGTGGTCTAGTATACTACTCCAAAAGAGCAATTTTGTGCATCTGTACAACCAGGTTTTTGAAATGCCAGTAGGTATGCCCCATGCAGGCTGGCCACCCTGCCTTCACACCCAAATGTCACTTCTTGCCTTCAAAAATTATTACCCAGGTGCCTGCCTGCCTGCTTTTCCTCCCAGGTGACTGTGGGTCTCTATTTCCACAACACAGGAGCCGACCAAGGCATGCCTGCTTGTGAACGGCAGTTGCATGGGAAGTCAGGAAAGCAAAGCCGACAGCACGTGGATTCTTCCCAACTTGCCCAGTAAGTGCACATGGACAGCTGCAACGCCTGCCACCAAGTCTCCACACTCCTGTATGCCCTTGTAAGTAATTCTTTCATGCTGGTTATTTCAGAGTGCAGACAGCTCAGTATCTTTTTCTGAAGCTGAAGTGCTATTGGTACACCAGGAATGGTCATGACTAGAAGTCATTAGTTCGACAATATGTTACGTTAACCATGGTTTATTTTCCAGAAGGCAAAACCCACGTAGTATCTCCTCTCCAGGAAGAACTTTCTCACTCCCTTTAATCTTGCAGAAAGACGTGGCTGGCTTGAGACTCAGCTCTGTGTTTTCCAGCACACATTTGAAAGTGTCTGCTAGTTTGGGCCATCTCATTTTAGAAGCATTAAGATGAAGACAGAAGATTAAGAGGTAGATTTCAACCTGGGACCTGTACACTTCTGCAGAGTGGGCTCCGAGCGGTCTGGTGTTGCCCAAGGGCAGTGAAGGCACTCCCAACTGGCGGGCACCCGAGGAGATGGGGTCATGGCTCTCCCGGCTGCAGCGTAGTGCCTGCGTACGCCTCAGAGCCGCTGCAGCCATCCCGCTGCACAGCGCAGCCGGTAACAGCCCTGCAGTCCCCAGTTGAAGGGCCGCAGTTCGGCTGCCCTTGTGCCTTCAAACAGTCCGAGGCCGCGTGCCAGAAGGTTTCTGAGTACGAGCAATGTCTTCACTGATGGCTAAAGACACCTTCACGAGAACAGACTACCAGGGCCTGGGCTTTTACATAAGTAGAAAATGGCGGGCGCAGAGGGTGCCTGCTCCGCGTAAGTGACCCAAGAGCGCAGCGCAAGGCGACGTGGTTGCTGTGAGTGACTCTGGTCCTCACAGCAGCGGGTTTCCTCCCAGGGTGAGGCAAGCCTGACGCAGTGCCCAGGGTAGGCCAGGCGAAAGGTGCTTTAGCGGCCCGGCAAACCAGACCCGGACGAGCTACTAGAGATAAGCCTGTCCCATAAATGTCAGGGGAACTGCGGACACAGCACGAATTCAGGTCCAGGACGTGAGGAGCTGGGGCCCCGGGGAGGCGCGGCACGGCTCTGCGCGGGCGCCTGCCAGACGGGAGCGTTGCACGGCATGCCAGGCAGGACGCAGCCGGAGCACAGCCCCCCGCACGTGTCAAACCCAGAACAGCCTCCGGGTCTGGCCCATGACGGAGGAGTGGGCTCCACAGCCTCAGAGCTGATCCAGCAAACGTGCGTCCGGGCACTCACGCAGCGCAATGCCTGCAGCTACCGCCCGAGGACAGGATCGGCCCTTTTCAGTCTTTTTTTTTTTTTTTTTTTTTTCCCCCCCCGGTTATCATACTGCGCAGGAACAAA